>NW_028297117.1:996790-1198016 GCF_055798465.1 Pogonomyrmex barbatus | reverse complement strand
CTAAATTTTGCATTTTTTTATATAAAGCATTAGACATATTAAATATTAGAATTAGATAATTTCATGGATTCTAAATGAAATTTTTATATGATGAATATATATATATATATATATATATATATATATATATTCGCAACTTTATTCATTTCCAATCTTTTAGTTTATGATGTTAAATTTATTGCAAATTTTTATTCAATATTTTCTCTAGGTATTAAAAGATAACAAGTTGTCCTTTTTCCATTGCGGTTTATATTTTCTAAAGGCGATTGAATACGAAGCTTACAAAATTTAATCCATATTTATAGGTTCCATGTTGATGGTATTTCTTTGTAGCTATGTAGCTTTGTAGCTAAGAAGCTTAATGGAGTTGATTTTATTAAAAATATTTGGAAGCAATCGTGATATATTCTATTGTAAAAACATACGTTACATTTGAACAAAATACCTCATTTTATCGTAAAAAAGAATTATAAAATAATAACAGCGTTAATTCAACGATGTTAATCCGACATTGATATTTTTCTACGTGTGATATATGCATATAACACAATTGACATATTTTCATAATATGCAAAATATATTGGCGAGATACAAACGTTACATACCTTTTACAATTACTAAATTATATAAAAAATCGAAAATTTTAATTACACTTTCAAAAATAGCTTCGGTACGAGGAGATAGTCAGTGTGCCGACTCTATAATACTTAGTAGAGAACGCGTGCATTACTCTCTTAGCAAAAACGTGAGTTGGCACGTATTCTTCTCACCGAGCCCCACAATTAACTTCTCCGGACGCTTTCTCCATTCATTCCGATCAAACAATCGCTTAGCATTATTCTTTCCGCATGTTCTAGGAGGTGAACCACCGGGCACAAGAAGCATCGTCGCTTATTCGTGGGCCCGAAGATTGGCACTCGATTACAGGCCCACCAAGCAATGCGACGGTAATAGAACGCGCGAAATGATGTTAAACGCAAACGAGTTGCCCGACACGAAATGGCTCGAAACAATCCCGGGACAGCTCTTCCTGTACAGCGCCCACTTGGACCTCAGAATCACCGGTTACCCGAGCATCAGAGTGATTGGCGTTAAACGAGGAGCCCTGTCACCCTCCGCGCTCTTCTGCACTATATGGTGAGCCATTTTTCACGTTGCGATATAGCCCGTTACTCTATCTCTGACGAACGCTAAGTATCAGGGGAAAGAGAATCAGTAAAGGATGCTCATAAACGCACGCTATGATCATCTTTGCAAATCACGACAAATCGGTTAAATTAGTATCAACGTTTCCTTACAGATCTAATGGGCTTATAATTAAATATATATTATTAAAGTTATTAATATAAATATCTTTCTCTATCTCTTTAGTTCAAATTATATCAACATCAATTAAAGCTGTAAAAATTTACGCACGATGTACTTTAAAGCTGTAACTTAAATCTTTACACGCTGTACTTTAAATCTGTAACTTAAATCTTAATTAGCAAATGTAATTATGAACTGTCATTTTAATCATTTTAATAAACAGAAATGGCAAATGAAACTCAACTAACTCTTAATGTTATCAATTAAAATTTATTCAACATCTGTTTGTTCGTATTTCTTCCACTTGAATATTTAAGAAAAATGCTGGAAATCGTGTTTCTTTATAGCAGGCTTAACGTGAATTTATAACGTGGAACATGTACAAGCGCATTATTAACAAATATATTAGGGAAAATACATCTTAATTTATTTCGTACTTTTAATTTCGACGAAATTAAACTTCATTAATGTGAATTAAAACTTCCTCTTCGCATACGATTTAGCCGTTTCGAGTAACGCTAGGAATGAGTAATGTAAACATTAACAACGGCGTGAAACGGAGCATATTCGCTTAAAATGAATGATACGGTTGAAAGATCGCTTTATAAATGTCGCTTTAAATGCCTCTATAAATATCTTCCATCGTTGCGTGCGGATGTTTTCCGCTACAATTCTTGATGCGGAAAAAACGCGTCCTTTCAATCGGAAACGATAGATTAAGTGTCTTGGTTTTATTATATTTCAGGTACCGGGAGTACGGGAGAATACGGTCGTTAAGCGTTGAAGCGCTTGTTTCGACAATCTGGTTAGACGAATGGGGCGACGCAGCGGACAGTTATACCGGAATTCTCGTTAATTGTCAATTGCCGTTGGACGGTTCAATACGTCATACGTCTCAGATTTACGTGGGCCCGAGTCCCTGCTACGGGAATGCTAGTCATAGTTTAACGACCCGCTCGGAATTCGATGACGAGATCACTGCCGACAGGAAGAGGCGTCAGCAGTTCACTCTGTGCATCAAAGGGTTAGACTTCGACGAAGACATATCGCGTAAATTAATAGCTTTCGTCGAGCTGCACCGTATTCTGGGCGCCAAGCTCTTTTATTTCTATGTATTCAACGTGCATGAGAACGTACTTAAGGTGCTACGTTTGTACGAACGATCGAATGTGGTGCGATGGTTCACGCTTGATTTGCCGGGTGATTTGCCGAACGAGAAGGCGGCCCGAAGGCGATTCTTCAGCGAGGATATTTGGACGAAGAGGCGAATGGAGCTGATCCCGTACAATCACTGCTTCTATGAAAATCTCCACCGGTCAGAGTTCGTGGTGCCAATCGATATCGACGAGGCAATCGTGCCAACGCGCCGAAAGACTTGGCACGAATTGCTACTGGATGAACGCGCGAAACTCGGCCGAAACTTTAAAGACTTCGCCTCGTATTCGGTACGAAATGCCTATTTCTTTCCCGAACTGCAAAACAAGAGTCAGACCGATCGGTTGACCGGACTCGATGAGGAACTCCGTCGCTCGGCCGAGTATACGGACTATCTGGATACCATGAGAACGGCCAGTATCTCGCCCGAGGGCGACTCAGTGAAAAGTTTCGTCTCCACAAGGCGTGCATTAACGGTGCACAATCATTACGCCCTGACCACGCTGAACCCGTCCACTAGACGGGCTCATCATCTGGACTCAAACGATGTGCTCAAGCATCATCACCGAGCTTGCGACAGCCAACATCTCGATTGCGATCTCCTGATGGAGGACGTTAGAATCGACGAATCCGCTTTACGCTACGCAGACGAGCTCAAGACGAGGATGAAGATTGCTTTAGCCGATCTCGATGCCCTGCCATAGACTAAAGTGATGTTGTAAATAATAAAAATTTTTTTCAAAATTTTCGCCTCTTGTTATTTATTAACTATTCTTGCATACCTCTGAAATAATTCCTATGATATTGAATAATCGAAATCTTAAATTTGCATCCAATGTTTCGAGTTAACAACGATGAAACTTAATTAACAAATCATACAATTTGCAAAATACATGTAATTTTTTTTTCTTTAGATAAACTCGTTAAATTCATTCAGTATTTAGTTAGTATTTATTAATAACAATCCTCGAAACTTGAAAAAATATAATTTAATAATGTATAAAGCAGGAAGTAAAAATATAATTTAATAAAGTATAAAGCAGGAAGTCTTGAATAATCCCATTAAAGTTCAATGTACAGAAATAATCTAAAGCACTCCCCTACCTTCGTGTTGTCCCCTTCGGAATGAAACAGGTCACCTAGAAAACAATAGCCCACAACCAGTAATTTAAAACGACAAGAGTAACGGTGACGTTTCTCGCGAGTGTTGTACTTAAAATTATTACGGTCGGATACAATAATCTGAGACATGTAAAAAGACAAAAAGCTGAGATACTGGCTGTTCTCATGGCAAAAGCAAGCCTGACACTTTTCAGGCGTTGATAAGTAAAAAATTATATTACCGAGCAGATGATAATTGGAAAAAGCGTAACGTGACAAAAGCAAGCTTCACGCTTTTCGGTCTTAATGCTTGAAATTATTGCAGCTGGGCGCAATAATTGAAAAGTATTTAAAATGACAATAGCATGTTTGATGTGCCTTCAAGATTGATGCTTGAGTTTGTAATGGTTGAACGCAATAATTGGAAACCGTCTAAAACGAACAAAAGCAAGGCTGATAGCTTTTCAAGGCACAAGGCTTTGGAGCGCTTCGAAAGATTCAAATGCCTTCAACAGCTAGAACTGCTTTTCGCGCCGCTGTGGCCTCAACCGTCTGACACGTTTATCAAATGAGATGAAACGAACGCGCTATTTACGCGAAGGAAAGCACAGGAAAGGTAAGAGTCCCTCGAGTTAACGAGTACGTATGAGGAGCGAACGACTTTATAAAGCACCGCATCCATCATGTCCGGTACATGTGAACGACAGTTTCAATCTCGCTAAAGTGGCAGTTCGGTGGTCATCCATTAGCGTTCAAGATCTCGTTCCACACGCAGGTCAAATGCCTCAGCAGCACAAACGGCCCCAAGGAAACTTCTATCGCCGTCGTTATCGACTGATTAGATACTAGCTTGACTCATCCGATGCGGAACGGCGTTACGGCGCGGTCGCCATCAAACATATTTTTCACCGATAAAATCGTAGAAGATGGAAATGACTTCTGTGCGAGCATCCGAGACACGAGATAAATGCTACGACGACGACGGAAGCAAACAAAGGTACGATCGTTTGAAATGCGACCGCGATTCTCCCAGACAAATTTTATGACTCGTATCGAGCGCGCGCGCGAATACGTGATCAAGGTCGTAACTAGATTTAATAGATCATAAGGAAACCGTCGTATCCGCATTCTCTCAAACTTGTTACAAAGAACGAAGATAAAAGCGGAATGCCATTTCCGTTCAAGGGAGAAAGAGATAAGTGAGTTCGTATAACGTTGAAATTATTCGCAGACATTCACGGCGTGCCGAGCACTCTTCGAGGTGACGCTTCGCCGATTCTTCAAATGTCGCTGCGTCTTCGAAGTGCAGTAACCGAACTCACAAATTTCCAGAGAGACATGATAGCCGTAAGAATGGAGAAAAGTTTTCCATCGTACTCTCCAAATACACCGATCAGGCGGAGCTGCTATCGGTATTTAGGATGACAGCGTTACGAGCAAGCACCGAGAAGTAACATACGCATCAAGATCGTTCCAGTTACATATAATAATATATCGTGCAAGCGAGACAGATTGACCTGATAAGGTATCGCTAAAATAGAGAGAAACTCGTCAACTATTAAACATGCAGACTTATGTTAGTATTACACTGTGCAGATCCTGTTCCCGATTTTTCGCTTATACTTTAAGATTAGCCTCGTCACGCCAGTCATCAATTTGAATAAATTTGTTTAACCTATAATATGCTCATTTTTTTACCAATCATTGTCACGATTTTTATTAACATAGTAAGAGTTTGAAGAAGTTCTTTCGGTTTCCAAAAATTTAGTACTATTTTTATTTAGTTTTGTTATTTTTTATCTTCTTTTTATATAATTCTTACCGAAAAGGTTAAAATAAAGCTTTAATAAACTAGAATAAATTTTAACATCCGCAAAATGAAATACGCTTTAGTATAAAAATTTAGTTACAGCTACGTATTAGAAAAAGTATAATCCAATTGTGAAAGTAGCTACTGCATATTTATGATTAAACACAATTGCATTGTGTAGACTTCTTATAATTATCAGCAAAAACAAAATGTTGGATATAAACGAATTAACACTCCCACAGAAAGTGTACAATTTCGGGAATTAAAATTTCAGTTGAGAACTCCCAATCTATCATAAATGTCATTATATCCTTCAGTTCGTGTATGTTAGCGCACGTATTTCTTTACTGATTTATATCCGCGGCATTTGAGTTACAACGTTTTTTTCCAAGCTGACAAAGTAATCTCGCTAAGTCACGCCTGAGGGGTCCCATTGAGCGTCTCGCGCAAGGGGCGTTAATTCGATCGCGAAAGAATATTTTCGCGCGGCACAACGAGAAGCCGTGCTCCACTTAACAAAGTATCCGCGAGAAAGCGTCCATCTGACAACACGTGATAAAATTCGCACTGGTGTCACATTTCGTCGCTCGCTGGCGGATGCCAGAGCTAAGACCGATTCTCGAATTAATGCAGCGATAAATCACGCAAATTTTAAGAGGAGCTGCACGCGCTCATCGCCCGCCTAAATTTATCGGTATACTACCGGATGTACCGGATTCCTGATCCATACCCTTCGCCGACGACGAGAAGATGATTACGTCACGACAACGACCTCTTCAAATTTTATCTTTCCTCCTAGCAAATTTCCGCATGGAATTCACATATATCTTCGGTAATAATGTCTCCGCCAGTCGCGCACACCTGACTTTTTCGGCCGCGACAGTCTCGCTCGAACAAGACGCCAACTTGAGGTGTAATTCTCGAGAAAAACACGGGAAGTCGTATTATTACTGTCGCTCGCTGTCAAACAAACGTGCATGATCGTCGACCTCGCCGATGATGACATCGTCGCGAATAATGTTCCGAGCGAGTGAATTTTTATGATTTCCTTTCTCCTTTTTCTCTTCGAATAATCCAGGTCGCTATTCTCGAGAAATTGATTTCTTCTCTGCGTTATATTTTTGCTTCTAAATTACGTTATCCAACTTACTGTTTTCCTCAAAAATTCATCCTTCCGATACCGCCTTAAGTTGTATCTCATTGTTCGGACGGCTTTCCTCATATTATCGCGAAGGACTGATCACACGGGTTGAAAAGGTAGGTCAGATCCTACACGATGAGGAGTAAATGGAAAGCATAATAGCATTACAGTTCTCTGGAAACAAGTTTGAATTCTCCGAGACTATAGTGTCTCCATTGCGAAACAAATTAGGACGTTCAGTATCAAAAGAACGTATAATGCGGGCTTCTTTGAGATAAAATGTTTTTGTAATTTAAAATATTATAAAGCTAAAATTGTAAAAAAGAGACTACATCTTAAGGATACTATTTTATATTATGAAATATAAAAGAGTAACTTTAAAAAAAAAATTTCAAATTTTATCAACTGATAACTAATTGTAATATCATAATAAATTCTAAAATATTGTAAAACATTTATATAAAATCTTTTTATAATAAACTTAAATAACTGACTACTAAAAGACTTGGTTCATCTTTGATTTTTACTTTTCTTCAACTATTCGCTGCGTTATCATTCATAAAAGCATGTGTTTGTATAAATTTATAAGATATATAGATGTGGATATTAAGTATATAACTGTCTGCAAAGTTATGATGAGCTCGGGTCCGTGGATTCGCTAAGCCCAAATGACTGTGCGGATCAGTCATCCCTGCGGGCATATATTTATAGCAATATTTTATGAGTTATGTAACTAGAGACGTCGTTTGAAACTTATAAAGCATACAAAACGTACGACGGCACGTTTACGCCTATTCATATTTACCAAGCTGTATTTATCAATTAAATCCAGTCAATTAAAACTGACAACATGTCATTTTATAAAAAAAATAGTTTTAATATAAAACTCAAAAGACGAAACAAAAAATGAAAGTATCCAAGAATATTTTGACCTACTTTTATCTTTTAATATGTTTACGTGTGTACTTGATTCATTCTTCTAGAATTCTTTATTCGTATAAGTTCACACCGTACTAATTCTTTATTACAATTTTTTATTTCGTATACGTGAAAGAAGAGATTCAGAAATCTCCTAATTGTTAGTAAAACGCAGATCAAGACCTAAATCTACAAATCTCGCGGGAAATATACGGATAAATTATGCGCGCACCGTAAACTTAACGAGAATCAGGAACATAAAGACATGCAACACGAGCAACACTCATATTGCAGCACAAAAAAAGCTGGAAAATGCAACTTTCGCGATTCGTCGAGTATCTGCAAGCATGCGCCTGCCATCCGCCAAAGCGAGAGGGAAAGAGAAAGAGAGAGAACACGGAGAGAGGGTTGATCGCGAGTAAGCAGCACGTGCGTGACAGTCATCCTGGCGCATCCGCCAGGACCGCTTGCATTTCGGAAGTTATCTTTCCATCATCGAATGTTACAGATCATTATCTCGCGCAATAAACATTCGCGCAATAGTCATATCCGGCGCACGTAACTCGCGAAAATCCTTAAAATCCTTAAAATCAGCGATTTAACTAATATTTCGTTACGCTTTTCGTCGCGGACATCAAGTCTTCTTTAATTCGAGCTCATCTTGAAATTATTCGCGATTATATACGGTAGAGACAATTGATTTCTCAAATTCGCTCTGGTCTATTTTAAACGCGCTCCAGTGGAAATATATAGAGTGAACGTCGTAAACGCCGGTGACACGGTATAAAATATGCACGGTTACCACGAAGAGTACATGTATGCGCGTGCCCTGCGCGTATACTGCATCAAGAATGCGAGCCACATGCAAATTACATTTAAGTACTCCCGGCAGATTCTCCTATCGCTCGTAATATCTATTATTTCCGCATGGATACAGATCGTCGATATGGCAAGGCGGATTATCAAATCTTCATCACTTCCGAGAACAAAAGTTGTCTGTCCGTTAAAAGGTACAAAAAATCATTTCACCCAACAACGTGCTCGTCCGAGTGGACCATAAATCTCATAAAAATTGCTAACATAGCATGATGATACACAGACAGAATAAAATGAGGCATAGCAGTTCCTGGCCCGATCGAGCGCCGCAAAAAGTGAAGGTGCGCGTCGATCCCTTATCTCGTGCCTTTACTATCATCCCAACGAGCCGCGAAACAGTATATCGATTGGAACAAACTGCGCCGCGGTCTAATTGCCTGGAAGAAGTCATCCTCCTAGATCGATGTGCCCCAGGAGGAGTCACATCCGTGATGATAAAACGAAGATTAATCGATGGAAGATTACCTATAAATAAGAAACCCGCGAATTTCCCCGAGACCTCATCCGACATGAATAACGAGACGAAGAGTATGAAAAACTCCAACCAATATTTCATGCCGCGCAGCCTTTCTTTAATCGAGACAACTGCAACTAATCAAAATGCGGTCATCGTGTTAGAAGAAAACGTCTTTCGAAATCAATCAAGATGCAGATCGGATTACTCGCTTGTAAAGATTGATGAAGTAAGAACGCGAGATATGAGAAAGGACTCCATTTCAAGCGCCACATCGGATACAAATTTCCCAAAGTTGCTTTCGAAAGATCTACACGCCGAGGAAAAATTTGAAGATGCATCCGCGCAAATAAAAAACAGATCTCCTTCATTACCGACAAACGCCTTTGATGTTATAGTAAATATTGCAAATGAGAAATGCCATATAGTAAACGATGCGCAAACAACTAATTCGGAAACGCGAGAAACGGATAATGCGGGGAAAAAATGTCAAACTATCGTTTCGCCCATATCCTCAGCGAGATACGCATTATCGCCACCGCATATCAAGGTGGTAGACTATGACGATTATGTGACATCCATGTCATTCTTATCAAAGAATGATCGCCATGCCTGTCCAAAGTGTACGTCAGAGGGTATCCTTCGCTCGCAGATCGATCCCTCTCGTTCTCCTTCGCAAAGCAAGAAAAACGATGATGGGGCAATGGTGAACGCGCGCGGTGTTCGATGCGATGGTCTGATCGGATGCAAAAAAAAGGAAACACGCACCGAGGAACGTCAAAATAAAGATATCTGGCAAGGAAACTGCCAAATTGGGGAAACAAGAAATATGAATAAAGATGGCAAAAAGCTGAAGCAAGAGAGAAAAAGTGACGATCCGTCGCAGGCACGATGTTTAGCGGACTTCAGAAAGGAGGCTACTCTAAGAAGACATTATTATCCCGAGGGAGGTTGGGGATACGTCATAGTCACGTGTTCAGTATTGGTGCATTTCATCGGGGTGGGTCTGCAACTTGCCGCGCCCGGATGCTGGTACATCACGGCCGAGTTGAAATTTCGGCATCCCCCGCTGCATAGTGCAGGTAAAAATTGTCTGATATTTTTAACACATCAAAAATTAACTTTATAAAAGTGTAGAATAGTATTTTGTGTAATATAATAAATAAATGTAATTCTTAGTAGGTAATACTCGTAAATTTAATTAATTAGCTCTTTATACTAACGATGTTGTATCACATCAATTATTTAACATTAATCACGTCAGTGACCACCATTGACGTGCTAATTACAAATTATGAATGCAAATTTATGAAAATTTATGAAAAATGTATTTATGGAAATTTTGGTCGTACGTTGTGTTAATATTTTTAAATATGTAAATCTCAAATCAGAATTTTTCAACTTTGAGAACTTGAATAATGCAACGTCATCATTTTTTAAAAAAATACCTTGTCTTTTCATTAACCATAAACTTTTAGTAAAATTAATGTTATATATTTCGTCTTTTTCTACAGAAATAATATTATCATTTTTCACACGTTTCTCCAAGGACTAATAGCATGCTATTTATCATTATAAGAAGTAAATCTCGACGATGATAGTATCCTAATTCTGACCTGGATATGTCTCCAGATCATATTTTGATCACGTTTTATGTAACTATACATACCTCGACCCCTCTCAAATCTGGTCGCGTCATAAATTATATGCTTGCGATACCCAAAGGTACTATGGACACAGAGCGAGCCAAGAGACGAAAACTCAAAAAACCCATATCTTCAATCAATATGTGACCCTCAAATTCTATTTATCATATTTGTCACTTACGTTTCATAATCATTTTTAATAAAAATGTATCAAATTGTTGAAATAAAATACTATTATGTAATATTACATTTTGCTATACTTTCTTTAATAAATATTAATAATAATAATAATTATAATAAAAGAGTCTATATATAGATTATAAATATATAAGAAGAATAATTATATAATAAGAGTCTATTTTGTTTTAAAAAATCGTTTGCAAAATAAAAATTAAATTTTAATTTTCTAATAATTTTTAATTAAATTTTATATTAAATTTAAATTCTATGACATCCTCATGCTTTCGATCAAATAATATAATAAAATACGTATATATAATGTTAAATATAATCGTTAATATATCGTTAATTACTTACATTATTACTATAATATAATTAATATAATTACTTACATTATATGTAATATTATATGTAATACTATATATTACATATTTTTAAAATATATTTGATTTTATTTTAAATAAATTCATAATTTTTCTTATCTTAAATACTTTAACAATAAAATGTTTTTATTAAAAATTATTAAATCATTAAATCTTTCTTTTAAATCAATGTCAAGCAATGGAATATCATAAAAATTATTTACTAGAAATTTTATCTAAAATAAATATAGTTTATATTCAGTTTATATAAATTAATCAAACTTTGCAATTATATAGGGATAAAATAATCGTAAAAGTTTTACCTCAAATGAAGTCTGCTATGAAGTTACATCAAAAGGAAATAATGCTTACTGTTTCTAAAGAAACTCAATAACAATAGTTGGAGTTGGGATCGAACTCATTCTCAACTTTGCACCTTTGACATACATTGATTTTCTTGCCGCGTTTCCCACTGGCCAAGTTCCTATAAATTGACCGCAATTTGTTTCTTTGTCATGTTTGGAATGCACTTCTTATAATCTTTACAATCTTTTGATTCTGAAGAATAATGACAGTACTTCTTTCAAGTATTATTTTTCATTATTTTCTTAAGATTTTAAGAAATTTTATTCAATTATATCGACACACAAAGTACAAAAGAACTCACGTATCAAATAAATTGAGACAAATTTTTTAACATAATAATGTAATAAACAAGATTAACTTTAACGTAAATGAAAAAATAGTATGAATCTAAACAATAAACTCAAATTTTTTAATTTTATAAGCTTAATAAGAAATATAATAAATTCTCAACGGTAGCAACTTCATCATTTCATATTTTCTAGCGTCATCAGTTATTCCGGAAAGGTAGAGACACTTTTCATCCGGCCCATAGTGTTTTCGGGATTAATGCATACGTAAGAAAAGTATCTACCATGTAACATCGTAAAGTGTACGTGCCAGAAAAATCAGGACAATGAATCGACAGTCGAAACGCGTCGTGCAGCTCACGTTCGGCCTTACGCGTGCAAAGCATCGCGATGCGTCCACAAAACATCACTGGATTTTACGCGTCAGGAACAGTCCTCGTTGGAAATCTACCAATGTTGTTGGTGCAACTTAATACTCAGTTTAATTTTTCGTTAGATGTATCATTACGCGAATCCAATTACAAAAGTGAAAAATTCGAATAAAAATAAAACTTGAAAAGTGTTTTACGTTTCTGGTGTGTTGACAGCGTTGCTGCTATACCGTTCAAGCTTCCCGAGGATATCCATTAAACTTTATTTTGAAAACAGATAAGAGCAAAAAATAAACGTATATTCTGTAAATATACTATCTTTCAAACAAAGAACAACTTAACTTAAATATATGATAATTGGGGCTCAAATAAATATTGCGATACGACGAGTGATACGACGGCGGGTGACGATAACATAACTTCGTCTCGGACATCACTTCTTTAGCGCGAGGATTCAGCGGCTGAGACATCTGCCTCGGTTGTACGAGTTTGAGAAACGAACCGCGAAATGAATAAACGAGCTGACTCGGCGAGGCCGCCGTGCGAGGAACCCGCTTATCGCAAACGTCGCCGCTCTTACAACGCGGCTATGAGCGAAGAGAATTCACTCGGCGAAGATGATGACGACGACGAAGAACCAGAGGAAGAGGAATCCTATCCCCATCGTGACGATGCAACGCGAGCGCGTTGCTGCCGGCAACGCGAATGCAGCGTGCGGAAAATATCCAGCGTGGAATCCGAGACTCGCTGGTCGAGCGAGAGTCTCGTTTCGAAACGGGCGTTGACGAGGGAGTCTTCCGGCGACATTGCGAAATCATGGAGCGAGATCGAGATGCCCGAGTTGCTCCTGGCGCATCCAGAGATCCTATCACGTATGATACGGTGTCGTTGCTTCCTGGCGCAATTCTCCGCGTGCCAGTGCCGGTGTCGTTGCACCCAGTGTCAGGGCCGGAAGATTTCGTCCACATCCTCTTGCTTCGCCAGAGAATCCGTTCAGGGAATTACCGCGAGGCGGAAGGACTCCGGAAACTCCGTGTCGACTTGTCAGAGCTTCCTGCCGCCGTCCACCGGCAGAAACTCGGCCGGCAGCCTCTACCAAAACGTCGACATCGGAGACAACGGGACGACGATCCAGCGTCGGCATTCGATCGCCGCTGGTCCGATACCCCATCGTCGGTACTCGGATCAAACGTATTCGTATACGTTGCGCGGCTGCAAGATCGGCCGCGCAGATAATCGCAGGCTCTCCGAGCAACGGCTCGCTGGTGATACAATCGGAAAGCGCGAGAGCACCACCGATGCCTCAAACGATGCCACAGAACCAATCATCGCCAGCAACACCCGTCCGCAAACATCTTCGAAAGCGACAGCCCGCGCGACACAATCAATCGTCCCATTTTACCCCGAAAATTCCGCACCTATCGATATTAAAGCCCCGAGGAATAGCGAATCCCGAATTGCTAACGAATCTTTTTTAAACGCGCGTATCGCTACTAACGATAAACGTTCTGCTCCAAGTGCCAATGCTACTTCCGCTACCCGTAAAAATAGCGCTATTCCGATTACGCCTAACATCATGAGAAGAAGATTCTCCGAGCAGCTAATTCTCGAGGGAGGCCTTGGCAGCGTCGGCGGCGAATCTGAGAATCTGTTCGATCAACTTGAGAATGCGGAGGAGGCAGAGGAATCCTTCACTGCGATAAACGCTCGAAAAAAAATCACGCTCAATAAGCATTACTACCCGGAAGGCGGCTGGGGATACGTTATTATCATAATAACGATTCTCGTGCACCTAATCTCTCATGGATTGCAATTGGCGTCTGGCTTGCTGATGAACCCAGCAATGATGCGATTCGAACAGACGGTTGAAAACTCAGGTACGATGTACAGACCATTATCGATAGGTTTAACGATCGATCTTCACGCTAAACATATATTTTTCACAGAGGACATGCTATTTACAACAATAAAAAAACTTGTATAAATTTACAAAAATTATATTTCTATGTTTTCCTGATTGCGCACTTATCGCTAAAAGGTTCATCTCTTATCTTATGTTAGTTACAAATGCGATTCACACATTTAAAAAATAAGCAGAATATCAAGCCGGCATACTTGGCATCAAAAATATATCACAAAAATGTAAATTATAAATAATGCATGAGAAATTAATTTCTGTCGTGTGTACTCTTTTCCTTAATCATTAAAAAAGATTAATAGCGACTATATTTGATCTCAAATTCAAACAGTCTATTTTAAGAAATTTATGATATCCGTAAATCAAAAATAATACAACAAGACAAGAATGTCTTGACGTATCTTGCTCCGCGTCACAATACATTCAATCGAGACAACATGCGTACACAAAATCAAATGAACTGATCTCTTCCCTATAGGAAATAATCGATCACAGTCGAGTGAGCAAATGAGACGCAGTGAACGTATACGTCACTTTAAGATACTTAATATGTAAATGCGTAAGATCTGCCACCCACGTCGATTAATATCCGGCTGAAAACACGTCGTCCGTAGTTTAGCAAAAGTCCGCGAAACTTTCAGCAAACTGCAGAGAGAATGCCAAAACGTGCGTCATATAACCGATTCGATACAGCAACAACTGTCGTTCAAACGGTATTTGTTTACCGTAAACTGCGCTAGAGCAGCGGCGTACAAATTTACTTCTATCTTACGTACGATCTGCAATCTAGAGCACACATCTAATATAAAAGTATAAAGTATAAAGTGTCACGCACGACACGGATGCGAACACCATGTCCATTAGTTATGCCGCAGATAAGATTAGCGATCACCGATCCAAAGTCTATTACATATTAAACATTACTAAGAATTGATCAAATCACGTGTAACAATCACGTGTAACAAAGTCAATTAATATCATAATTTTAGCAAGGAGAGATTTGCCGCTTGTTTAAAATCCACAATTTCCTGATACGTTGATAATGAATAAATTAATATAAATTTCTGATTTCAATTACAGAATGTTAGGAATGTTATTTTTAAATCTATAATTTCTTTTTGCAACTCACGTCTGCATCATCATTCTCGATATATCGTTTATTTATGGAAAAATATTATTATTTTAAACGATTACTGTCAGTTAATTCAATATCGCTTAACAGGATTTTCTCTAAAAGAAACTTAGAGTATATTGTATAAAATAATACATTATAACTTTTCGTTTTACTTTTAATTTAAAAATGTTTCAACATCATCCATGACCTAAACATCATCCATGACTAAATTTTCCACGTAATAATGAAATACTATCTATATTTATAACACAATTTCGTAATATACGAAAAGTTCATCAGTGATAAATGCACTAAATTATAATTAATCAGAAACTATTTGTTGAAGAAAATACTGAATCAGATGGAAATTTGAACTATGTAATGGAAAGTGGAACGAAGTAACTCACTACCGAGTATATTTAATTGGATGGTAAATTATTCGAAAACACTTCATCAAAATGAACATTTATCAAAGAAAATTCAGCGAAAGGAAAATTATTCGAATAGATTTTAAAATTATTACATAAAAGATTTGATATTACTTGACTTGTAATTTGGCTTGACCGTATCCAGTCGCGTAACTAGGTCAATATTTTTCATAGATCTTCCGTTTCGCCATTTCGCCTTTCAATAAATTTCCCATTCGAACACTTGTTCTCCCAATCGATCTTTATTTAGGTCAATTTATCTTCATGCAATTTTTATTTCAGTAAATTATCAACATTTATCTATCCACTCTAAATAAAATATATTTTCAATAAATTCTCTTGATAACTTGTTATTTCGTTGAATTGCATTTTCATACGGATTTTAGCATACGCTAATTATTAAGCGTAACGAATAATTCTGCAAGTATGGAAACTATATAATATTAATATAAATATTAAATATTTTTAAATATTTTTCTTGCTATAAAATTTACTACGAGAACCGACAAGTTTGATCGCACATACAAAAACTTCTCACAGAATCCTTAGAAAATTATTAGATATACGTCGTGCTTGACAAATGCTCAATTGACTGTAATAAATCTAATGCCATTAAATAAATCGTAACAAATTAATCTTAGCTTCCTAGCACTCGAACTTTTAATCTGCTTTCACGCAAGCACAATTGTTTACGCTCGAATGGAATTCACGAAAACATGTATAATTCTGAGTCATAATCATAGTTGATATAACTGTATGTAATCAATGTAGATACATACATATATACATAATTCTTGAATATTTAATATTTAATAATACTATTTCATGTAAAATATTTGTTCTAAACAATATAAATATGAAAATTGATGAATTATTAAAAACTTTTACTAAAAATTTCCATACTGCAATTTTAATCTATTTTATGATAAATAAATATAAAATCAGTTACTTTATTTTTTTCATACTATATAATATGCGTTACATACATTGAAAAGAGATAAGATCGCTTGATGATATTCTATTGACTACTTTCTGATAAAACAGATAACATAACCCTTGCCTGAATACGCGGGCCATTTTATCAGCTTATACTAACTTACCGACTCAGATTTCTCACACGTTTATCGAGAGTTGATTGTTTTACAAAATATTTGATTCCAAATAACAATTGTGTTTATGAAAAAAAGCATATAAATTATATAATCTATATATCTATTTAATCTCATGTTGAATAAAACAAGTTTATATGTACGTTGAATTAATAAAACAAGCTATTCCACAGTTATCTTGTGGGATGTCACATCGTTAAACAAATTATTCATCTCTAAACAAATTATTCTCTCGCGACAATAACGTACGATACTCTATGTATATTAAAAGTTACAAAAGATGTATGACTTTTATTTAAAACGTGTTAAATTCATAGTGATGTTAATAAATACTCATATTCATCAACTACATGTTTGTTAAACATGTTCATGTTCATGTTTTAGCTAAATAACTATGTTGACGTGAATAAATATATTTAATCTAATAACAACTTAAAAAAAATCTGACATTATCATTATGAGAATCATAAAAAAGTGTAAACAGTTAATAATCAAGTGTAATTTTTCGCTTTTACGACACCGCCAGTCATTAAACTTTTACTGTCCATCGTCAAGTGTCATAAATACCGTTGTCAGTCGATGCACGGTCTTTATCAAATACTCATCGTTTTATATTCACAATAAACTTTCAACTACTTTGAATAGAAATAACACTTTCGTATTTTTACTCGAGCTCGACTTGTATTTATGGAATTCAACTACGTCATGCCATCGTGTTTTCTAATCAGGACAAGCAATAAAAAGATACCAGTTTCATTACAACTTCCGTTTTTAAATCTGTCTGGGGAGTAAAAGTAACTTCAAAGAGCAGTTAGAACGTCCCATATCAAATACGAAATATTCTTGTTTCTCCTACTGTTATGCGAATGTGATACGCAGATTCTCAAATGATTATAGTCTCTAGAGAAGTGGCAGTAGAGCAAACTCAATTCTAAACTATATAATCTTATATTTATAATCATTACATTAATTTATTAAAAAACATATCGGATGAGATATATATTCAGAATAGAATTTCATATATTGAGACATAAACGATTATATAATTGTATTTTGATTAAAGATTAATTGAGAAGATATTTATTGATAAATAATTCGGAAAAAAACGGAAGTATTCAATTTGTAAAAAACGAATTGATTACTTCTTCTGACTTAAAATCTAATTTCATTAAAATATTTCTGTAAAACATTCGATAACAAAATAATTACAAAAATTATCAAATCTGTAAATAATAAATAAAATAAAAATAAAGTTTATTCATCCCTCTCTTCTCTCAAATTCATTTCTTATACTCTTATGACATAATATTTTAAACATGATTAACTATGCGAATATACTAACTATGCATAATACATAACAAAAAAATATTTACACATTTTTTTGTTATATTATCGAAATGTAATCACGAAAATACGAACAAAATATAAATTTCTATAATTTGTTCGATATCTGGACTTCATTACTGGATTATATTTATATCGCAATTAAACTCATTAATAGAAATCGAAATCAATTCGAATGATATACTATTCCTAAAAAATTAAAAAATAATATTCTAACGCAATGCAATACAATATATTTAATAAAGTTGAGTTAATGATTAATTAAAACGCATTCAAATGCATATACAGTCAGAATTCGACATTGTATATTTAATTAATTATAAAGTAATAGATTATTTTCTATAAACTAATTGTTCATAGAAAATAATTTTATTTCGATGAATAATCATGTTTCGATGAATAATATGTTGATGTATAAAGTACTTTGCATTACTACCAACCATGTGAATGATAATGATGCGCAATGACTATTTATATATGTACTTCTATCAAAGCGACCGCCAAAGCTGTACGCGTGCGCGTTTTTCTTTCAGGTCTCGTTTTCACAAAACATTTAACAAAATTTAGCAAAATAATTCGTACATCGAATCCATCGTATATCGAATATTTTCTTTCGTGTATCTGAAGTCAGTTTTATATTGCAATGTATATTTTGCGATTTATTTTGCTGTAAAATTATTTAAAATAACAATTAATTCTGTTTGATTAAAAACGCGTTTTGAAATGGAAATATTGATGTACGTGAATTTTAATTAACAAAAGAATTTTTTTAATTAGGGCGATTTAATTACATTTGAAAAGAATTATTAAATCTTAAAAAATATAAAATATCATCACTTTTATAAAAAAAAATAAAATAAAAAAAGTATAAATTATTTTGCTAAATTTTTTTTAATTTTTCAAAAGTGTAATAATATATAAATATATAAATATAAATATATAAATATATAAATATATAAATATATAAAATATATAAATTTTATTAAAAAAATAAAGAATTAATTTTAAATCAAAATCAAATTAAGCAAATCCGCAAAAAATGTTACATTTTATTTCTTTTTTACTTATTTTCTTATTTACCTCTTTTTAACTTATTTACTTATTTTTACTTATTTATTTTTTTTTAACTTATTAAAATCACATACATAATTCAACTTATTAACATCACATACATAATTCTCCTAACATAAATATTTAAAAATAATAATACAAATTTTTGTAAGTACTTTTCCCAAAACGACAATGTTTTTAATTTCTCAAATAAATATTAAACCGCTAATATATTCGTATATGACGATATTCATATCGTATGATGATGTTCATATTGAAAGCTTGGAAAACTAATAAGAGCAAAGCATTTCAAATAAATATGTATATACTTTATTAAATCAATAAAAAATGGGTGAAGAATGGATGAAGAACAAAATAATTACCATCCTAGCATTATTTATAGTCTAAATAAATATTGAGAATATAAAATAAATTATAATAATTATAATAAAAGATAAACCTTTTATGAAATTTAATTTTAATATTTTAAAAATTTATTCTTTTTTTTCACAACAGATTTTTTACAATTATTTTTCATAAATTATTGATCTCTTCTCAAATTTTGTTAAAATATTATAGTAAATTAAGAAAAATTATATATACATATATATATATACATATACATATATATTATATATACATATAATTATATATACATATACATATATATATATATATCTATATATATATATATATATATATATATATATATACATACATACACATATATATACTGTACATAGATATTAATAATATGAGACATAGCACAACTTTTATTTTTAGATTAAATAATCGATACTTGAGATATCAGATGTCTGTGTATGTGTGTAAATTTAATTTAATAAAATTTATATTGAGACTTAGGTTTTGTTTTTTAGATTTAAATGTGTGTGTGTGTGTGTGTGTGTGTGTGTGTGTATACACACACACACACACACACACACACACACAATTCTTTAAACACAAAATCCAAGCTATGTCTCAATACAAATTTCATCTCAAATTTTAATTCCTTAATTAAACTGAAATTGCAAGTATCACACAACACATATTAATTTGATCTTTAAGATTTAATTATTAAAACATATCATATCAAGAGAAATTAATCTTAGTGAATTTCTTCAACAAAAACATACTTTAAATACAGGCAATAAAGATTAAGATAACGATTTGCCATTAAAATTAATAAATCAGATTATTATCGCGATATAACCAATTATTCATAATAATTACAACTAGTTAATGCTTAAATGAGTAAGTTTTTTTATTATCTGTACGATATACAACTTTAAATCTGTTTTATACAGAAAAAGATATAAAGGATCTTTTAAACAATTAAAAAAAAAATATTACCATTTTATATTATTTGAAAGATGTACTTCAGTTTATAAAAATTATTACATTTAAGTATGATATATTTTATATATGTTAAACTATATTGTACATTTAAGGATTGATTAGTTGCACAAAATAATGTGTTATCTACATCATCATTTTATTTTTTGTGGCAGAATGGATAATAACAAATTAATTCTTAACAGCTTCAATAATATGATTAGTATCATATCATTATATGCATATAATGCGTATACTTTATAAAATCTTAATAAAAATATGTTTGAACAGATAACAGCAAAATTTGTTTCATAGATTTCAGCTGCGGGCCTAATTAACCGTTGATTAATGTCAGTATAATTAAAAAAATCGATCGTCTGAAATACATAAATGGTAAAGAGAAATTCACGATAGAGAAGATAAGGCGGGTATATTACTTCGCGAGATATCTGTCGAGACTTTAAATTTATCACATTTAACGATGTCTGCCTCGAATGTGTTTCTTTGCGACGTGCAACGAAAAGAAATCGCAAGAATAAGCGAGAAGCTTGTTGTGAGCATGACTAATGGTCTAAGAGACACGGCCGTCGAACAAATCGATATATGTCACTTCGCTCTGCCAAACTGCGCGAGCGAACAGTGACAAATGTATCTCATCCGTCGTGAATGCAAAGTACTCCAGATTAATAGATAACCATAGTTTGCTGTCACATCCATGTTTGTGTTTTAAAGTCATTTTGACTATCTGATGCGCCGGAAGAGAAAGATCACGATCAAAATCTAAAATAAGACTGGAATATACACGAGAGTTTATATTTATATCTCTCATATATATTCCAGTTTTATTTTAGATTTTTATCATGATCTCTCTCTCTCTTTCGGCGAGTTAGATAATCAAAGTAATTTTAAAACAGAAACATGAATGTGATCGCAAACAGCAAATTATGATTATTTATCAATCTGGAGTAAATATGGAGATTGCGTAATATTATTGATATATTATGTAATCAAAATTTTTACAAAATAAATTTTTACAAAAATAACTGTTTTAAGAATACAATTATTTTAACCAAAATCAAGAAAATAAAAAAATTTTGTATTAAATAATAGAATAATTTTGTATTTAAATAATTTCCTTTTAATTTCCTACAATTATTCATATGGCACATTACTTATATATCTACAAAAATTATTGCTATAATTAACGAACAAATCACAGTAAATTTAATTAAACAAGTCTTTAATTAAAGGAAATAACTATTTTTAAAAATAATTCATTTTGCATTCTTCTTAGTGTCCCAATTGATACTTAATTAATCAATACATGCATATCGATATATTACATACAAGATGCATCTAGATTCATATGAAAGAACAAATAAATTAGAGTCGCTTGATGCATTAGCGAAATGATTAATTCATCATAGCTAAATTATTGAATTGCTAATTACAGAGATATCCTAACGGCAAACATTTGCATAATTATGCAGCACATAATTATCTCAGTCGCGCTACGCCAAGCAAGAGAAGACAGAAGGCCTCGACTAACATATCCAAAAGAGCGGTTCATAGACAGTTTGCATTCGTAACAACTATAAAACCGGATATGCTTGTATCGAGATAATATATTATACATAAGAACGACTAGAAGGCTGTGAATAACAGCTTTCTAATAAAATATGCAAGAAATGTGCTTTTACAAAATAATATAAAAATGCAAAAAGCATATAAGAAGTATAAATATAAAGAAGTAAAGAATATACTATATACTATAGAGAATATACTATAAAGAATATACTATAAAGAAGTAAAAATATAAAGTTAAAATATTATATTTAATAATCATAGATAGCTAAAAAGATAGAGATGATCTATATCAGCAGTCGTGTTTATAATATATTACGTTCTTATTTTACATTAAAAATGTCACGAAAAATTAATTAACAAAAGAAAAGGCAAAATAAATAGAAATAAATAAAAAATCGTATAAATACCTAATTGCAATTTCATTTCACTTAAAATTGAAAATGCAAATTTATTTAAAGTAATTAATTGATTAATATTAATAATATCTTAAACAATTTGTAAACATAATTATTCTATTTCAATATATTAATATTATTTAAATCTTGTAAAAAGAAATAATAATGTACGTAAAATTATGAGAACGAAAATACAGAAGTGTAATTGTCGAGTATAATTTTTGTCAAATGCACCGTAATTGTTACTACATTCATATATGCAGTAACAATTAATACAAAATATAACTATATAATTAAACTGCATACATATATAAATGTAAGTAACAAAACTAACTTTCTGTTCAATAAATCAAATAAAGTTTATTGAAGCGTGACAAAAATTGTATTCGACAATTACACTCCAAGAAACAGTTTAAATTGCAACAAAACTTCATATAAAAAAAATACAGTAATACCTAAATTACAAAATTATTTTATAAATATCTATTTACGAGTGTTGCATTATAGATATTCGCAGCCACAGGTATCAATGAGTTAAAACGCATCGTGAATAATAAGCATGTGCAGACATTTTGTCGCTTGCACACGTATCGCATCGTCATAAATTTGAGCATTTCTCCCGAATCAGCGATGCATTCTCTAAGACAAAAGCTTACACTGGTTGATTTGTTCGCGAATGTATGCGTATCTTTCTCTCGAATGCGGACGATTCCTCCCTTCTCGTCCTCATAAAACTTTATTGGAACTAGTGGTTCTTTCATACGTACGGAAGTTTATAGTTCGCGAATATACCGGCCGTATGACGGCAAATGAAATGGAATCTGCGAGATCGGTTAATGACATCCGAAAGCGTACTCGCGATGACGCCACGAACGCTTGGCTGACCGCGTCTGCTGAATCGAGTTTTACTTTCATTCGGTGAAAGTGGTATCCCCTTGCCCGGATCACCACTAGCAACGAGTTTATTGGGCGCATACACTTTTTTCACTGTTCCTTTCGTCTTTCTCCTCCATAGCGACATAGCGCCCGCCGAGTAATAAACGTTCCTCTTTTGAATTTTGTCCTTCCGAAACAATATCAGCTCTTTCTACATTGCAAGCAACATTGATGCTATACTTCCATAAATTAATTTTTAGATTATAATTTTCTTCTAAAAACATGATATTTAATCACTAATTGTCGCTCTTTTTTATATTAAATATATTTTATATATATATATATAAGTACGACAAAAATTAAATTAAATATATATATATATATATATATATATATATATATATATATATGTATATATATATAAAATAGGAAGGACATTAAAAGATGAATGTTTATTACTCATATGTATATATATATATATATATAAAATATATAAGTGCGACAAAAATTTAATCAAAATTTGAGATTACTTCGCTGTTAATATGATATTTCTATAATGTTTCTATAATGTAAAAACTATGAATGTAAATTCTACATTTATTGGAATGCGTTTGAACGAGACCAATATTGGATGCTTTGAAAAGCAAAGCATTCAACGCTTCCTCTCTTTTTCATTGATGTAATTGGAATTGTTACATCGAAAAGAAAAACATTAAAGATTGAAAAACATTACAGAAAAGAAAAACATTAAATGATCTAAACTGTGCAAACCAGCGAGTTTATAATATATATATGTAGGTATAAGGTAAATACTATTATTCCACGATGCAAATGCATTTAATTCTGGTCTCATTTGATTTTAGATGAACAACAACAAATTCTTCTAGAAAAACCCTATTCTATTCAACTTCTATGTTTATCCATACACATGCATATTGATCTGCAATTCTTATACATATTTCCGTTGATTATTTCGGCTTGGAAAAAAATTCTAACACTGAATAAAAATTCGCATATAGTAAATGCGAATCTTCGTTCTTCAGACTTAGCGAATAATTGAGAATTTTATTTTTTAAAAACAACCATTTAACAATATTTATTACAGATAAAAAATTGAAAATAGACAGATTCATAACGCTTTATGTCCTATTTTTTTATAATTGCGTTATTATTGCATCTTTTAACTAAAGTTATATTTTCATTAAAAACTATTAAGAAAAAGAATTTGTATAAAATATTTCTTTGTAAAATATTAATATAAAAAGATTATTAGAAATATTAATATAAAAATTTTTAGAAATATCCATATGTATAACTTCAGTATGGCTGAATATACATTAATTATGTCAATGCATATGTAATATGCATTTAAAATTTGTAAAACTTTTTTATATCTATATCTAAATATAATAAGAATTAATAATAGATTTCTCTAGATTTTATTTTTTGAAAGCAATTTTCAAAATAATTTTTCACAATAAAGTTATAGAATTTAGCTTATAAAATAATGCTGGGTAGAACAAAACTACCTATATTCTTGCAAAATTCATGCACGACTTTCTTTACATCGGTTTGTAAATTGCATCCACGAAGTAGCATACATATTGTCGCTACCAATATGTCGCTCGAGAAATCGCCAGATAAGATACAAGAACATATCGCTCGTATGTCGATGTTTCATCTTCAAACAATCCATCTAAGATTGTTGGTAACAAAATACAAAAGTAAAATCAACATATTTTTGGAAGGAAAAAACTTCTTTCTTTAACTCTGAGGAAATATTTTATATCAAGTTTATAGAAATTATAAAAAAATATGATTTATATCGAATTTATATTATTTTAATCTTTATCCATTTATAACAATTAAATAATTTATCATATCACAATAAAACAGAAATAAAATATATATAAAATACAAAAATATAATATTTTATAATAAAATTATCAATTTTTATATAAAAATATTATATAAATTATAAAATTATTATATACAAAAATTTTAATTCTAGTTATAAACGAATTCATAATTTCTTATTTAAATACTATATACATTGTTATATGTATTATATATTAGAATTTATGTTATATATTATTATATTTTAAGATAAGATTATACTATTATTGTAGATTTAATAATTCATTTCTAATTGTAATTTCTGAATTGTAACTGCAATTAATAACAATCCTTAAACATAAACCACGAAATATAATTCAATGTTACTTTATCTGTCAGAAATTTTTATAGATCAATAATAAATTTCACTAATTTTATTAATCAATGGTCAATTCGCCAATCATGTATGTGTCACTGACGAAATAAATCAAAATGCACGACGATAGCATTTTAAGAATTAAAGGGAATACGATGGACTCTTTATGAGGAATATACATTAACGGATGTATATTTGTATTGGGGAAACAGTCTGGTTTAATGATGGGAACAAGCTAATGTATGTCGCATAATATATAGACGAAAATATAATTACGCTGTATAATTATACACGTATATATATATATATATATATATATGTTCATAATGTGTATCTATAATATATCACGATGAAAAAAAGCATGTGCATTTGAAAAAAATGCATGAGCTCATAAATAAAACCTTCATAAAATTCATTATTTCATTTTTTATTTTGTTTGTATTATCACTAAAGTCATTCCAAACACAGCAAAATTCGAGAATCAACGATGAATGAGCGAATATCTCTCGTATCCTAAAATTGCGAATATACGACGCCGATGACAGATACATTTCTTTTATTACATTTTTTCACATTCCTTCGCAAGCGCGTTTCGCTCGTTGCAACAGTTATCGTCACAAAGATACCGTGAACAAAAATTGGTTTGCTACATTGATAAGATTTGCTACATTGCTAAGAACTAAAGATTTACTTTTATTATATTATAAAATAAAAATTATGCTATTAAATAACATACATACGCACAATTTATATAAATAAGTTCGGCTTTCTGTAACAAATTATTAAAAATATATATTGAAATACGTTCTATTGTATCTAAAATATCAAAAGATTAAATTATTTTCTCTGCTATTGACTTTAGATAATCTTTAATTATCAATTTGTATCTAAACTGGGCTATGTAAATATACATAAGATAAAATACGTAAAATACGTAAAAAATCCATATATATTAAATTTGATGTAAAATAAATTTACAAAACTTACGAGATAAATAGGTAATTTTTTTATAAAATTATATTTAGCAATTTTATAATATTTACATAATAAATTTTACATTTTGGATTGTTATCGGGGCTTACCACATCTATAAGATCAATTTGATTTTTCGACAACGAAAATCGCGAGTCAGCATTGCTATTACGAGCGCATGTCTCTCATTCTCGTGTCTTTTATACGAAGAATGATAAGAATTTCAAAAAAATAATTTAAAATCGTATGTCTATCATGGTCATACCATCTTCTCATTTCAATGCTGTAATTGCGGATTCGTCAACTTTTTTAGAAAAACATATCACATATTTTTCTTAAAAAATTTAATTTTAATCATGTTATAAACTATTATTTATTGGATACAATTAAGTTTTAATATCAAATATCATAATTATAAAATGTACCTAACGAAACAACTATGTAATGTATATAAATTTTACTTAAACTAATTAACTAATTAATTAAATTCGATGATGTATTGGTGTTATTTTTAATATCTTTTTCAAATGACACATGAGGCGCATGTACTCGTCATAATTACATTTTATAAAATTTGATATAAATAAAAGTAATATAAGTTGAAAAAACAAACTATTATCTAACTATTATCTAACCAAACTCTTACAAACTCTTATGCATGACAGAAAAATAGAAAATTATATTGTAATTTACTGCAAAGAGGATATATTAATAAGTTTAATTAATTTATTTCTGAAAAAAATCACGAATCTCTAATATTATCAATGTCGCCATTGCGTACATTCGTTCTTTTAAGGAATGTCTAGAAATACAGATGCAAGGACAGTGAGACTTGCAAGGCGATATAACGATGTTGGTAATGGCGATACGGTCTTCGCCGAGTGGTGGTGCTGCCCGAGAGGACGATGGAGGAGAGTACGGAAGGGGATAGAGGGAACAGAGGGACAGCCCGTCTCTACGACGGAGCGCGGCATCAGTCGACGATATCGCGTGAAACCCTACACTCCAAAATCGCCGGTCTTACTTCAACAACAGTCACCTTCTACAGCTTAGTCAGTCACTTCATCCGAAGATCGAAGGGCTAGGCGTGATATTCGATTTTCGCGCGTCAATTCTCGAAAATTGTTCCCGCGCTCCGAATCGAATTTCGCGTTCAATTTCGTGAACACTCTTCTCGCAAATACATATGTACTTCATTTTTTTCTCTTCGCCTTCGTAACCACACTGGATTCAGCCAATCGAGAAACTCGCGCGGAGTTTCGCTCTCACCGTGGATTTACGCGACCACACGAGACCGTAAATCGGTCACGAGAGACAAGCCCATTAACTGACTTCGGTAATCATTTTACAGCGCATTCGTTGCTCGCGCGAAATTGAACGCGACGAGGCGTTATCCGATGAACGCAATATTCGTTCGTCATCCAGCTATTATCACGACACAATTACTTCCGAGTACTCTTGCAACCGCGTAGAATCCTATACCATTTACAATTTATTGATTGAAAACTAATTCTGATGATCGGCGCAAAATTTGTTTCTTAGCTATATGAATATTATATTTTGCGCGCTTATTCATTTAAAAAGTTTTTACTTATCTGCGTTACGTGAATAAAAATTGACCGAAAGCATGAGTTTTTATTCGCGAGATATTGATTAAACTTATATCTTTAAAAATACATATGAAAAATACATGCACGTATAAATAGAAATGAAAATTAAAATTCCAAATTTAAGTTAATTAAAATTACATACACACCTCTTTATTCATTTTGTATTATAAATTATTTAATAATTTGTAATAAAAAATTTAAATTATATATTAATTATTTTTTAGCATTTTTCCAAATTTTCTTTCATTATTTTACTATTTTATAAAATAATCCTATAACTTTAATACAACTGACTTGTAGCTTATTAATTTCCATTTCATTAAACTATTCATGATGAATACAAAAACAAGAAAATGATATAGTCTCGCGTATAATAAACTATATTGGAAGATGTTTTTACCGGAAGATGTTTTTACTAAAAAAGTTCAACTTGATAATTTGTTCTCCGTTCGGTAAACGACGGAGGCTTTTAGCGAAACGTGTGCATGGAAGCTATCGAGCGATGCATTTATAGACGTAATAAATCGTAGTGCTGCACAATGAAAGGAGCTCACGCTGAGAATTTATTAAAATCGAGCATTTAGAAAGCCCGATCTCATCTAAGCGCATTAACGGGAGCGAAACCGCCGATGGATTGCGCGACACAAAAGCAACGCGCGATAATTTATAATAGCTGATTCGGCGGACACGCTAAATTAATTCATCGCAATAACCTATGGGAAAAGTATCTCAGTCATATTTTATACATCATCCGTATCGCGAACAAAAAGTACGCGATTAATCTTAACTCCCAAACTTTCAAAATTGACAGTGGCATTGTCCGCAAGGTGACACGTGTTCATTATTCTTCATTTCGGTAATGATAAAATCTAAACTGATATGTGAACAAAAGCAAAATTGCCGGAGGGTCTGTTATCGATATAGTTTCCAAACATTAATTCATTGTAACTAATATCAAAAACATTTTAATCATCTTGTCATTCGAGATTAATGTTTTACATTGAAATAACCGATGTCGTGATCTAAACACAAACTGCTTCATTAGCAGGAATAGATTAATAAAGCAGTTCAATAATGTGATAAAATAATAGATAACAATCGATCATAAAATCGTTGAAATAATGATAAAAGTACAGCGATATTTGAGAAGTCAATTCTTCATTCAATATATTATTCAAATTGAGCAAAAAATTTTACATTAAATAAAGCAATTTTACATTAAATAATTTTACATTAAATATTATATATATATATATATATATATATACATATACACTTCATTGAGCTTTCATCATCGTTTTGAAATAGCTGTGAACAGAGATAATTGTATTATAGGACATTAAATTAATAAGAAAAGAACAGAATAATTTCTTCCGATTGACCAAGATACGCGAAACAGTATCGACCGTATAGGTGTACTTTTTACGTCGTCAAGTCGGCGAACGTTGGCGTGCAGCTGTGCTCGCGAAGAAGAAACGCATGAGAGGAACGTACACTGTCGTCGGGAAGATCGGCACAAGCATGTTTCTGACGGAACGTGCGCGGTCACACGCAGCGCCGATGCGTACGACAGGAATGTATACGATCGCCGTATGTACAAGCAGCACGATCGGCAACGACCCGGGCACCTAGCCGCGAAGAAAGCTGTTCTTCCGCCTGTGATGTCGTTATCCCGCGCGCGATCCTGGCCATTGCTGGAGACGGCAGGCAAAGGAAGCTACACCGACTCGGCCGACAATTTATCCCTGAAGAAAAATCGTCCGGCAAAAACTAACGACGTCGAAAATAAAAGCAACATCGCTGCTGTTCACTCCGAAAGCAGCTCCCAGTTGCAGGCGAGACGTCTACTGTGCCGGCATTACTACCCTGAAGGAGGATGGGGTTGGATCGTGACTTTCGTCGGAACTCTCGTGAATATTCTGGGACCAGGCCTACAATTCTCGATTCCGGCCACTGTCGCGTTGCCCGCGAAAGTCAAGTTTTATCATCATCCGTGGCACACTGCTGGTAAGTCAAAATTTCTGAACGACTGTGTGAATACATTTACAGAATGCAAATATTACTCTGAGGCAGAGAGAAATAATTAATTGTACACGAATTTAATCACATTTCTCATTATGCTTCTTTTACTTTATTTAATACGTTTTAAAAATTTATGATTCAATCATAAAAAAAAATTGCTGTATTTTTGTGTATTGTGTACATGTAGTATTAATCTAATGTTAAAATAGATTTTTATTTTAAATATTGTTTTTAATAACTAAAATGCTAAGGATTATATAGATATAATTGTAATTTAAACAATCTTCATTAATCTGTATTTTAACATTACTCGTTTTTATTAATTATGTATTGCAAGAACGTAAAATTTATGAAGAAATCTTTAAATTAGGTTAAAAAAGTTTATATATATTTTAAATTTTTTAAAAATTATGTTAAATTTCTCTCTTGCCTAAATATCTCTCCAAATCATTGCACGGATTTCCTATCTAAGTACTTTAATGGGCAAAGTCAAACCGCTATCTTAGTCTGAGATCCTTATGTAACGGACGATACCAAAGTAAAGTAAACTCGTTACCAACGTACCAAAAGCTGTAGCTAATATGCGCCAAAGTTGTACGAAATTAACCGTAAAACAGGTTATCGAGGATAAACGCCAGAAATAAAAATTATTATTGATTTACTCGCAAGTAGCTAAATATAATAAACTACTTATATCACAGTCTAATGTCCGTAATTCATCATAACGTATAAAATATAATAAAAAAACTATTTTAGACAAAGAAAGAATAATAAATTGTATAAAATAATTCTATATAATTTACGCACATGCTTTTCTTACATACCTCATCTGCCAGTAGATGATTTTTTTGTCATAATATTTATATATAAACCAAGTGACAGTTTGAAATACGTAGCGTGTAGATGAAAAAAACATTTTTTATTTACAAAAAAAACTGATATCTTATTTTACAATAATTTTTGTCGTTACAGATAAATTTTAAAAAAGTTAATACAATGTTTTTAATGTAATATAATTCAATTAAATCTTATTTAAAACAGTATATTATTAATTTTGTATAAAAGGTAAGATAAAAGGTAAGAATTTTTATTTAATTATTCAGTTACACTTCCAAACTTCAGTTCCACTTCATGAAATTTCTCAATAAAATTTTGCAATACAAAAAATGATATTTAATAATATGAGAACGCACAAAAATCAATTATTGCTGAAAACTTTATCAAGATTCGACAATTTTTCGAGAGAAAAACGGATTCAAAAAAATTTAATTTTTGTTATAGAAATTGGATTAATTTTTCATTGTAGCATTAGCTAATTAGTCAATTGTCACAAAAAGATAAAGAAAACTGAAACTTTTCGAAAACTACAAGTTTCGCTCAGCTTTGACCTATCTATTAGCACATTGAGTCCCGATATAAATGTCTTTCCATCTAACGCTAATAATTTATCCTTATCTTCTCGTTTACCGTCTTATATTCCTTATTCTGCTAGCACGCGTCGCAGCATGTGAGAAGTGAGTTTCTTGCGGGATGAAAGTTGCCGCGGAATCATCGCACTTATGAAAGATACATATTAGAGTTGCCTGAACTTGCTACTTTACTATGTCGAAACATGATATTTTCGATCAATCAATATATCTCACAGATGAGCAAATAATGTTTTTAATATCCTTACGAATTGTATACTTTTTTCACTTTTTTTAAAAATAGACCGAAAAAGATAAAAAGTAATGTTGTTTTATAAAAAGAAGTAATTTTATAAATATGATAAATATGTAAAATAACAAAACATTTTAATAGTATAATAGTATAATAGATAATTTGTTGCAATAATAAATATATATAATTAAACAAATTAATATAATAAACCAAAAATATGTTTCACAGAATATAATAAATGGCATTATTCAGCATTAGACAGGATTTTAGTATAATAATTTTCTTTTTAAATCTACACATATAAATTCAAGATAATTACTTATATCGTCAGTCGTCTAATTAATATAATTGTTATTAATTATATTCTTTTGTTTAATAATTTATTATAATTTATTAAACAAATAATTCTCATTAAATTAAATATTTTCTTATTTTGAATATATTATATTTATTTTAAAATACATTTAATTGCAAAATACTACATTTTTTTGTAAAATTTGAACAAATTTTTTTATTATTAAAGTAAGATATAACAAAATTAATTTATTTAATGTAAATTTCTTGACGTTTAATAGAAATATATACGCTTAGTATTACAATTAAAAAATTAAAAGGCTCTCTTTCTATATATGTATATCGTACAATATATATGTATATATATATATATATATATATATTAGAGAGAGAGAGAGAGAGAGAGAGAGAGAGAGAGAGAGAGAAATAAAAAAATCTCTGTTTTTGAAATCTAAAATTTTACGAGACGTAATATTATATTCTTTAATATTTATCTATTAAATTAATTTATAAATTAATATATTAATATTAATTAAAATATATTAAATTATTAAAATATATTAATTTATAAATTATTAATTTATAAATAAATAAAAAGTTGTCCAATTTCCAATAAAATAAAAATTTACGTAAATTATATTGAAACAATATAAATATGACCATCAATATCAATAAATGTATTTATAAAATTTTTGTAAATTATACTTTATATATTAATTACATGATTTAAGGTAAATTATTTTTAAGATAAATTGTTATTTACCGACGTACTGACATCAAGAAGATAAAGCAGCGTTCTGTTATAAGTGCAGACTACCAACAAACTGTAAGCGAGCATCGCAAGAATGCTGAAAGTATGTGTAGTAAAATAATAAGAAAAATCATAAGAAAAATTAATAAAAATTTAATATTTTTTAAATACTTAAATAAAATTGTAATTAAAATATTTTTTACTTAAATTATATTTTCCTATTTCTTACATAATATTTCAAATTACTTAGTAAATGAATTGAATATAATAGTGTTTATTAAAATAAAATATAATTATTACTTATTATTATAATTATTACTAATAATATAATATAAATATTACTATGCCTTTATAATAATATCAGAATATATATATATATATATATATATATATAATAATTATATTTATTTACCAATAAATCATAATTTAAATAAAAAAATATATTATGTTTATCTTAAAGATAAAAAATATTAATATTCTATGTTAAAAGATATAATACGTTTATATATTAAGCTTTTTTTCTTCTCTTTCTATAATTTCGAATAATATTAAAATATAAATAGATAATATAAAATATGGATTAATATTAATTATTAAAACTAATTTTTCGGATAAATTAATCAGGTTTATTCTTCTACACTCTACAATAATGTATTATAAAAATAAGAATGTAGTATGCTATGTTACAAATAAACGTCTTTTCGAAAAAATTATGTTTAAAAATTCTAAATTATATATATTGAATATAATACAATTAAATGATAATAAAATTTTAGTCATTAATTGTTGTGATACAATCAACTTTATTTTAATAATAAATAGTATTATATCTTATTTTAATGTATAAGTAATATGTATAAGTAATGTATGAGTTAAAAAATTCCTCCGATTCTATTTTCAACTTCATTTTTCGCAATGAGCCAAAAAATATGTCCATATAAGATTTACATAGTTAATTGTACTTGGTAATGTAGCAATGTAGCAATGTAATTAAAAAAAGAAATTGAATATTATTTCTAATTTTATATAATATCTCTTGCGTTTAAATTTGATTGCATATTATGATAATTGATACATATTATTATCTACTTTATATTATTTATTATATATTTATATACATATTAATATCAGTTTTAGATGCAATTATGCAAAAAATAATTCAACAAATAATCATCAACTTTAATAAAGAAATATAATAAAACTGAGTTCATTCATAAATGTTGTGTTGCACCAAATTCATGACTGTACTCCATACACAGTTTGCCTGACTGCAACCAATGTTGCTCGACTGCAATTTATTTACAAACCATATTTAATATAAAATTACATTATAAATCTAAAAATATAAATCTAAAGAGCTGTTCTTTAATATTTTATCCGATTTCATTGTAAAATTATTTGTACAATTATTTTAATTGTAAGATCATTTTTACAGTTAATTTTATGTTATCTATTTGATTATATATTTTAACACTTAATTTAAAAAATATGAAGTAAGATTTACTCAATAAATTTGATTTTAGTAAAAATTAATCGAGTTTTAGAATTATATAACCAGCAAATTTCTTAATCTTCTCGTATCTCAATTATATCTTAAAAATAAAATAATAAAACTCGTAAATCTCTAATAAAGTAAGCCATTTAAAATTCTAATTTTTAATTTCTATTGTAGTATGAATTCATCTCCTTATATATAAAAGATATTTACTTTTGTACAAAATGACAATAATAAAAAATAACAGTGATATATAAATAATTTATCAATATTACTGATTACTGCAAATTTCAAAAAAAAGCTCTTAGATAATATTTTCATGTTACTATATATTTTAAAAATATATGTTACTATTTATTACTACATAATAGAATGTTTATTAAATAACAATATCTTTAATAATAAAAATTCTACGTTTATATATATTGACTAACACACTTAAACTTTATACTATTTGGTTGGATATTCGAGATTGCAAAAATAAACAACAGAAATGTCTAATTCAATTATCTCGATGTTCCGCTCGACGATCGTGCCGGGAGTTCTTCGGACACAAAAAGTAATGAAATGACTTCAATGCAAGAATCCACAACAAACTTATGTTAAACACTCTCCAATAATTTGGAAGGCTTTCGTGTGAAGCTAGCATATTATTTCGTGGAAACTCATTAATTATTGAAAGTTTTAACTCTATTTTTAAAGAAACTAATAATAAAGTAACTGTTCTACAATTTTTATATAGATTAGACAAATAGTTTTAGCTATTAAAACTAAAAGCGTTTCAGAGTAAGCATTCTATTTTCAAAGTTTTTATATCATTCATAATTATATCTTTCCCTAAAAGTTCTAAAATAATAAATATATTATATTAAAAATAGTTTCAAAAATAAAAAATAAAGCCAAATAACAGTAACAAGAGCACAAAGAATATAGAAATTGCAGATAAGATAAGTAATTAATATATTAAAATAATTATTTTATCACCAATTATTATTTTATTTTAATTTATCAACTATAAGTTGTTCAATATATTAATTACTTACTTTATCCGCAATTTCTACATTCTTTGTGCTCGTTATTTGGCCTTATCTCAATGTTATATATTTACACGAGCTTTTATAAATCAAATGTATTTAAAAAATAAAGATCCAAAAATATAAAATGTCTACTGGATGTTTTGAATGAACTATTCAACAAAATGGGAAAAATAAGATCGTTGAATGCGAGCATGTAAAACTTTATATTTGGAAAGGTACAATTGATCGATAATGAAAGCAAAATTGACTCGTTTAAATATAAATATTTAAGGTAATTTTAAAGTAAAAAATTGGATTTATTAGACTAATTTATATGTTAATCACATAATTAAATTTAAGTAGTTCATGTAAATTATATGGGACAAATATAAATAAATTTTATATTTTTAAAATACAACAAACATGTTAAACATTTATGTTTGCGCACTAATATACTGAATATAATTAATGTGCAAACATAAATGCGCATTAATATTTGTTTTTCATATTTGTTGCGTGCAAATAAAGATGCAATATTTTGAAATTTAAAAAATCGTAATTAAAACAGATGTTCCATAACTTTATAACTTTTTCCGAACTAATGGTATACAAGACATGTGGAATGTTCTACATGGCATCGCTTTCAAGACAACGAGCAAGAAACACGCAATGCGCAAGAAACGGAATCTTGCACGTAATTTTGTAAGTGTTGGCGATGAATCGCGATGATTGGTATAAAGTAATTTGAGGAGAAATGTCTGACAAAGACTTATCAAGAAACATCATGATAAAGCAATTTGTAGAAACATTAGTCTTATTCAATTTTTCATTTGAACAATGTAACTGTACTTTTAAAAAACCTATTCATCTACTTTTCTATATGCAAACAAAGTAATATTAATATATTATGCAAAATAAATTTACAATTATGGTGATATTACATTTTATATTATATGGAAGCAATATTATGTATAGTATAACTTTATTTTTCAAATATACTTATAAATATACTTATAAGTATATATTTAAATATATTTTTTTATTTGAAATTTTATTCCTATTTTTTAATTTAGTTTTAAAGTTAGTTTAAAAAAGACTGTGATAAAGAAAAGTTTATTTTATATAAACTCCTATTTTGCAAATCTGAAATAAACAATAAATAATTTCTGACTTTGAAACTCAAAATAAGAGAATTTTCAGTTATCTCCAAAATTGTAAAAGATTTTGTAAAAAGCTAAAGCCAATTTGTCAGTAAAATTTAATATAATTATAGTACTTTTGTTTATTAAATTACTAAATTAAAAACTAACTCCAACTTGTAGTGATCAGTGATCTCCAATAGAATCTTGCGATTCTAAATAAGAGCTGTAGATGTTAAGTCATCATCAAAAGAAGTCTTCCTGACTAATCAAAATATCAAAATAGATGTAAAAATTGTAATTAAAGTTAAAAATAGAAGAAAAATTTGGGATAATAGATAATTTAAAATCTTATATATTCTTTCTCTCTCTCTTTCTTGGCTTTTTTTAGATAATAGTATTGTCAAAAATTAGACGTTATATTAGCTTATTTTTATATCAAATTCAATTCGTATAGAACACAAACTAAAACTTATATAATTTCTAGTATAAAAATATAGTTTTTCAGAATGTGCAGAAATAATAATATTAAGACGATCGTATTAAAGGTGAAAGTCTATACCACTTACTTGACAACTTAGGTGCTTCAATCCGTATTGCCTCTTAAACTACGCCCTATCAGACATGACGTCCTGATCGAGTAATAGCTGCTCGACGTTTGCTTTGTCCGCTTGGAGAACACTATTCCTTACCAACATTATTGTGCGGCTCGCATCTTCCATAAGGAGCCATATCGAATCGATATGTAATAACGAGTTGAAACATGACACGCGGAAAAAGCATTGACGAAGACCTTAACGAAATGATAGACGAATAATACCAGCGTGACATGAGCATTTGGTTAAAGCAGACCAAAGTCTTTAACGGTGTAACCCTTAACCCCTTATAAACTACAAGTCATTCTCATGACAGATAAGTTTATCTTAAATAAATCACGTTTAATAATGATTCTCATGATTCTCACACTTTCTAATTTTTTTACAAGCATAAAAGATTACTTGAACTTATTTTAAATGACTATATTTTAGTTTAAATATAATTTCAGAAACTTTGATTGAAAAAAATGTGAAAAATATTTCGTAAAAAATATATCTATTACATATCTATTCAAACTACAGAAATTACAAGTTAGAAAATAGAAGTAGTATTCAAAATATATAAAATATTTTTGCGTTTGAAATGAAATAGGTAACTAAACAAATAAATAACAAACAAAAAAGTCTCGTTAAAGCTTTTCTTTCGAAATTAAAATGCACTTTCTATACTCTACTGTCTGGATATTTTTATTTTCGATCTTCACCTAATAAAATATCCGATTAATCCGTAGATATATAACTACAATGGCAGCTGCACGCTCCTCAATTCATATATTCCGGGCAATGAGAGAATAATGTCCGCAAAAAAAGAGAGGAATAAAGCGGGCAGGGATTTACGGGGAAGAGATCATCAAAAGAGTTGTGCAAGATTCGCGAAGAAATCGCTTGCGAAAAAATAAAAAGGTTAAGAATATCACAGCAATTTCGATTTTTACTTCTCACTTCTCTAATAGAATAACTTTACATAAACTAGGAAAACATCAGTGTATAAACGGACAAAAACAGCCCTAATTGTTTAACTAAAAATGAGTCAAGATTATAAGACTAATTATAAGAAACTTCTGAAAGTTCGTTTGCCCTCGATGAAGCTTTCGCGTACTCATTTTGAGCCTATCAGAGAAAGGAATTAATTATGCAGGGATGTTATGTAATACAGCATTATAATACAGCATTGCCTTTCGCACGCTCAACTTATGAGGGACGAACATAATTTAACTGGCTAATTATTTATCCGCGAATAATGATCACGAAGCGCTGCAACGTCGAGCTGAAGCGAAAGAAGACAAAGTGACTTCTTTGCGCGATTTGTTCCACGTAGTGAATTACGAAGTGGCGAAAGTATTCGCCCATTTATCATTTAGCGATCAAACGAAAAATTTCAAGCTGAAATTAAAGTTTTATAAGCTTAAAGTTTTATCTCAAGTTATATATTTTCTGTTCAAATCCGCGAAGATATTATATCGGCAATATAATGCACATCGAGTCCAATTGCGCGAATGTAATGTTAATTTTTCGCGTTAGGAAATAAACACGAATCTATTTAACGATTTTGCTATTAAATACATTAAAAACTATTAATTAGTTTTAATAACATTAAGCAACATGCATGCAAAATCATGATTAAAATATATAAATTAATTAGAAAATATGTAATGCAATCATAAAGCCAACATATTTTATTATACTAATCTGTATCTAATAAAAATTCTGTGAAAAATACATTCGAATTGCATATATAAAATTTAATAAAAAATAAAGAAAATATATATAAAAATATATTTCATAATCTTTGTATAAGCTTATTCTTCAATACTATCATAAGTTATCTATCATTGAAGAACATCTTATTATGCATCTGCAATCATAGTTATCCTCCAAACATGGAATGTATTATCCAAGCAGGTTACTTCCACTATATTAGTCAATCCTATAGAAACGCACGCATACATATGTACACAGATAGCATACAAATTTATTTATACGGTCCAAGATAAATACTCAAGTTCATTTCGGCAAGTCTAGTAACAGCCACGTTGATTAATACGAAAGGCAAGCAAGAACAATTACGTTTCTTTCCTGAGGAACAACGACAGAATCAATCGACCTCTCAAAAGGCAAATCAAAAAAGATAAGAAAAAGACAGAAACAGGAAAGGTAACGATTCACCATTGAGAAGAATCGCGAAAGAGGAGATCATCGTTCATGTTTGCAAGAACTAAGAAACGACCATTGGCAGGATGTGTCCACGACCACTGATGAGCAACGCATAGCATTACACACGGTGGGGGAAAAGTAGAGTAGCATAGAAAAGACCCAAGGGGGAAACACGCAAGGGCAAAAGACGAAGGAGAAAGAAGGAACGACGGCGGCGGATCGCGGCTCCACTTTTGAAGCGGAGAGACACGCCGCCGGCCGCAGCAGCCGCAGCCGCAGCCGCAGAGAGACGGCACTCGCGCGCCGAGTCGAACGCTCAGTTCGCGCGTTGAGCGTGTCGCGCTCGGTTCTTGTGTTGTACGTATCTCGGGAGAGAATTCGCTCTTAATTCGCGATCGTTACGCTCAGACAATTTTCCACCTTTAATTGGCTCTAAGAAATACACTATGCGCATCGCGGTCTGCTATGACGATTTTAATGCATCCTTCGTCTTAAAAACTTATTTTATCTTCGGAAACTATTCTCCAGTATTATAGGTTTTTTTCTTTTTTTTTTTTTTCCAATGACAATCACCGCGAGACGTGAGAACTATGACGGCATTTGTAAAAACTTCGTCGCTTTCAACCATGAGAATTCACAATTCATAATGTACATAATGGCATTAATTCTTAAATTAATTATCTTCACTTTGTTTGTAAAGATAAAGGAATTTATTTTCAAATTAGATCTTTGATTGGCTTTTGTATATACATTAATGCTAAAGTTTCTTGTTAAAGAAAAATGACAAATTTCAAGTCACATTTAAAAAAATAATTTTTTAAAAATAATTACGTGTATATGTGTGTGTGTAAAAAGAGAAAGAGAGATAATATTTTATAATATCAATTAATAAATGTTTTCTATACTATTTATCAAAATTTATTTATAAGAATGGATTGTAACTTAATCATTAAAAATAATATAACAATATTATATACATGATAATATTAAAATAAATTAATAAAATTTAAATTGTACATTTGTGCGACAAGAATGGATCAAGAATCTGATTGTGAAATTCCAACACCGAAACAACTTTTCTTCGAGCCTCGTATCTCTGATCAAGAAAGAGATGAAAGAGAAAGGAAAAGGGAAACGCCGACGACGAGGAAGACGACGAAAATTATGAAAACAATGACGAAGACAAGAAGCCATGTGACACCATGAAGTCAGAGAAAGGGAAATCCGGATAATGGCAGCCTCTCGCGTAAATTCTGAAGTTGGAGAATGCCAACTAACGTCTGCGACAGCTGCGATACTCTCGAGATCATCGAACGAAGCTCGCGTAGTCATCAAATCTTGGACCGACCATAATTATCACGTCAAATATATCGAAGAATCTTTAAACCGATCAAAATTTCACGATCGGGACCATCCATCGAAACATTCGAATAATGGCAATAGTATCACTGAAACTCATTATATACAAAATAATGAAGAATGGTCAGAGCAAGAAGAGAAATCACTTTCCAAAAATAAGATTCACATTGCTAATAGATTGGATGTTAATAAGGATACGCATTGCGATAAAATGGATAATGATATTAGTAATATCATCAAGGATCATAGATTAATTGCAAATGTATGCAAGGAAAATAATGAGAGTTTTAGTAGCTCAAAAAATAAGCTTGATATCACTTGCACAAACTCGCTAAGTAATGAGATCGAGGAATCACGACAAATTTTTAATAAGTGTAATCAAACGAGCGAAATCATTCGCGACACCGACAAACAGACGTGCGCCGTTCGTGAAATAAAAATCGCGACCGCACCGGCGGACAATTGCATAAACAATCCATCCGAATCAGCATGCTGCTCCCAGAGTGCCGGTAAAACGATCGGATCGGGCAAATGCGAGCGCGCCAGGGATATCGAAAGCTGTAAAAATGACTGCGACGAAGGCGGGATGGAAATCAGCTCGCCGCGGAGTCGCGCGTACTCTCACGGGAACAATGCCGTTGTGTCTGCCGCCACGCCGAGCACGAGCGCATTTCGGGAAGCTCTTCGGGGTGAAGCGTCTCGCAAGGTCGTTCACTCCTCCACCAAAGAAAGTCGCGCGCCCGGGAAAACGCGACGATCCACATCCGCGAGGAGTATGGACAATCGAGGAGAATCGAGAGATCGAAAAACGGATATCGCCGTTTCCTGCGATCCCGCGGACGAAAAACGTAGCGGCGCGAGAAAATGCGAAAATTGCGGGGAGCCGCATTTCTCTTACGGTCGACATTCTCGCCTGTGGAAATATACGGACTACTCGAGTCGCAAGACGGCGAATCAAGACGCGACCAAGATCGCTGTCAATCGGACGGCCGATTCGACAAGGCTGGCGACGCCGACCGCCGCCGCGGTACTTTATCGCAGCCGGTCGCTGCCGCGATTGTCGATCCATGATAGCGGAGTCGCTTGCAGCGATCACATGCCGGCGGCACCGGAACAAACGCACGCGGCGTCCCGCCAATTGGTCGCGGATCTCAGACAATTGCTCACGTTGAAGCAACATTACTATCCGGAAGGTGGATGGGGCTGGGTGATTCTCCTCGTCGGCTTACTGGTACAAATTTTATCGCATGGCACACACGGCGCCATCGGCGTTTTTTTTCAGCAAGTGGAGATCAGATTCGGTACACACGTGCATCTACAGGCAGGTTAGTAAAGCGAAATTAGTGGCTACTATTAAACAATAGATAATTAACTGCTCTAAATTTCATAATTTATTTTCGAACAAATGTTCGAATATTTTATCTTTTAAATTTGGAACTTTTAAATTTTTGCTCAAACAGAATTTGTAAATTCATATATCTCATTTATATATCCCAAATATTGTAAACTTTTTAATTATTATTATTTTTAAATATGCAGAAAAGTAAAAATAAAAATTATATGTTTAAAAAATTATTTATTCATGTGTTATCAATATTATTTTATATACATGATTTCCATTTCTTTATAAAATTTCTCTTAGAAATAATTTTAAAAACAATCAAATTTTATAATAATCGAATATTTAATTATTATTATATTTATAAAATTGCACACAAGAGAAATAAAAAATTTAAATTGTGCTACAATAAAAGCAAACAATAAAACTAAAGTAAGCTTTTTGCTTTTATTAGTTGTAGATAGCATATTGATTGACTATTGTTGAATTTGATTAACCGCATGTTTACATAATGAACCAATCAAACTCTCGAACGAAAAAGAATTGATTGAGTTAAGTTTTCCCTAATTAAAACGTAAGAGCTTTAATAACAAAATGAAAAGCAGAAATAATAATAAGAACGAAGGGAAACGAAGGGAAAAATATTGATGTAACTTTCGAGGAATAAGATCATCAGTAGGATTCCTTTAAAATAAAGTATTGTAATAATCATTTTAATTTAATCTTTAAAAGGAACGCAGTTACCGAAATTGTTCGTAATATAGGAACATCGTCTGGAGTTGCGGTGTCTCCAGCGATGGTAAAATCGCAGTACATTTTTAACATTGCCACTTTAACTTCGAGTACTTTGCAACATTTTTCCTTTGCAAGTATCGCATGCGTGCACATTACCTCGTTGGCGATCAGCCAGAAGCGAAAATTCGCGGTTTGTTCTTACAATTGTATTTGATAAGTAGTATTTTTATCACGTTTAACTTTACTTATTCAAAAATGTGAATCAGAAAAGTCACACGTGATGTCACAAATGTATCGCATGGTATAGATCATTAATATGTTATAAAATATTAAAGATAAATAAAGCAGATAAATAAAGCACGAAGATATCTTCATAAATGAACTCAATAAATGAACTATCGAACTATAGAACCGCATTATTCTTTTTTTTTTATATTAATATCTCAGAAAAATAATGTAATAGCGTATCTTTAAAATATTTCTTCCTCTACGCTTTTTTTATCTCCAACATTTACAAAAATATATATAAGAGCTACTTTATATACTATTTCAATTCTTTTATCGAGAATTACGAATGTTTCATCGAATTGTATTCAATGAAATAATTCAATAAATGCAAATTGTAACAGTAAATAAGTCACTTTAAGCAATAGTAGATTAGTAATAGACTTGCCAAGAGATCTTGACTTTTGCAAGAAATGCACGTCAAAAGTAATCAAATCAAAATATTTAAATAAATAATTATAAATGGCATTTATATCAATAGCTGCGCCACATATAATAATTCTCCCTTATAAGGAATTTTGCATATTTTGGATTGACGATACTCCGCTTTTATGTTGGTCCAGATATCTCACGAAAGCTTGTATCGTGATATAAAGGATGAAATTGCGGTATCTGAAACGACAAACGATAAATGCAAAAATTGGTATACTAACGTACCATTTTATGGTCACGCTAAAGGAGTTCTCTGTTGCGTGATAACTCGAATGAATTTAACGAATACATAATAGTTACATGAATATGGAGATTCATGCAAAACGTGTCAAGCAATTAAAAAGACACGAAGAAAATATCCTGACAGATTGTCTGAGAGTCCCGAAACCGAATATATGCGTGTGTCTCTGATTTTGTAAGTTGTAAATATAGTATATAAAAATATATACCAAAAGAATAAGTTCGTATTTCTAAGTTTAAAAAGAATGCTTTTTGAAGCAAATTCGAAAAATGCAAACATCAAAAATTTAAACAGAAACGCTTCTTGATTTTTCTTTATAACTCAACAAATGAAGCTACTAGAAAACTGATGTCATCGAAACGAACTTGTATCAGAACGTTGATCCCATTCTCGTTCAAGACAAGCCGCGAGAAAGCGCTCACACGTACGCACACATATGAATATACATATAATGCTAGGTCTTAATATAATATTCATTGGGTTTCTTTTTAAATGGCTCAGTTCTTTTTCTATTTAATTATTTGTCTAATAGTCTCTTTTGTCAATGCGCGAGTCAAATCATATAAAACACAAACAGGGCCGACAAAACCGAATACTAAGTTTCTAAATATGAGATATATATGTATTATTTATATATATATATATATAAAACTGATCGAAAAAATATGGGAATATTAGAATATATTTTTACTACGAATCTTACTTTTATTAACGTATAACTTTTATAAACGTATGGATAATATTAAAAATTTTTTTTAAAAATGCATTACTGTTAATTGATGATGAAAAAAATGGCACAAAAATCAAACTACAATTTGCAAACTCCGGCCCTGAAAGAGAATGTCAAACAGGTGACGAACTGACACATATGATAAGATCCATGAATCCAGACGAGAGCAAAAAATCTGGAAACGCGTCAGAGAACGACAGATCAATTTTTTGTTGATGTGCTTAAATACCTGCTTCGGACACATCTCCCGAAGACATTGGCCTAGGGCAATAAAGTTCCATCATCGTCAAAAACCTGTCACATGCCTTCTATACGATCCATTTGCGTGTCATCTCATCTGTAATTACTGCTTACTTTTTTTACTATTTTTATTTAAATATTGCATCATGTAAAAAAATTTTATTTTAAAATTGAATAAATATTATATATATATATATATAGAGTTTGTAAAATCTATGTTATGCTTATAATATATTATATATAATTAATATATTTCGTATATTAATATACGATATGTAATATATATGTAACGTTTTAATATTTTTAAATCATTTACCATATGCATTGCATGTTTGTAATATTAATTATACATATTGCATAATATTATAATTATATATAATAATTATATTGATAACAATGAGAGCTATATAGATATGCCAAATTTTATTCAGATATTACGTTGAGAAAACACGAAGATTCCTACTGATCTAAATCTAAGTCAGTTTCGTCCTTGGGTTCAACCCCCTCGATTCTCTTGGAAAGTAAGGAAAAATTCGTAGATTAAAATTCCATCGGATTAAAGTCCAAAGCCGGCCGCATTTTCTCGCGGCGTCTGATGTCTAGCCTAGCTAGCGTCTCCGATAAAAAACATGAAATACATATCGTGTCATAGTGTCACACAATCGTCGCGCGGAATCACCGCGCGGAATTGTCGAGCGTAGGTGTTATATTGAATACAAGACTGGCACGCGTTGTTCAAGGCGGAATCGACCATGAGACGACGCAGATGCGAGAGGCGTGATAAAAATTGCCGGACTTAAAAAGTTTTTTTTTTCGGCTCCCTGCGGCGGACGCTTTCAACGCGCTAAGTCGACACGAAGTCCATCAAGATAAGGTCTGAAATGCCTATTGTTGCACAGACACCTTTCTCTTAAAAAAAAGAGAAAAGAGGAAGGGAAGAAAGAGTGAGAGAAAATTTAGTCTATCTATCGTATTGTATTTAATGACTAAATTACTGTCAAAAACTTCCATAAAAATGTTTATTTGTATTGTTTCTATTACGAAAATTACGAAAATTACGAAAATAGATGAAAGCACATACATTTATTGTAATTTTATAAGCAAAATATATATTTCAGATCGGACCCACGTCATACATATAAAAAAGAAGATCTAAGTGGAATTTTTAAAGATTTAGTACAAAGATTTATCAATTTCTGCATACTAACACATATTTTTTATTATTTATGATTGAAAGAAACATTTTCGCAAAACAAATTATTTCCTTGTAAAGATTAATTAACTTACTCAAACACGCAAAAAAAAGTAAAGCTACTTGGAGATAAATGTATTATTTATGATTTTTATTATGTAATCAATATGAATAAATAGATAAATATTGTATGGTTAAATTCGATTTCTGTGAAAGAATATCAATAATTTTAATAGAACTCACATTTTAGTTATTCGTTATTCATATTCATTCTCTCTTACATAATATTAAATACAAAATGTACAAGAAATACAAATGTACAAAAGAATTATATTCCTTAGAAATATATTACATTCATTATTCTGTATATATTAAACAAATAGTAAAAACTCAAATTATATTTTCCACTTATTTCTTTTTTCATCTTTTACACTTATGACGTAGATTCAATCTGAAACACACTTTATTCGTGAAATAATTAAATTTACGATAAATTTGCACTTGGCTGACTCACAATTTCCAGAACATATATAATAGACAATAAACGAAATCGATAATTATATTCAATCGTAAAAACCAGCAACAAGCGTGATTCCCGCTACAAATTCGTATCATCGTAATTTAAAATCGAAGCGCAATAATCGACTTTCGAATCGAAATCTTGTTGAATACACGTCATATTGAGATATTTCGTGCAAGAGGGCCATTATGCGCAATTTTTAGCATGATTCTGTTTTGAGCAATCACATGAGCTCTTCCACGAAATCATTCATTATATGTTATCAAAAAATAGTCTTATATTATACAATCACACAAAATGAAACCTCTGTATCTGCATAATAAGAACTTTTCCCATTGCTCATGAAAATTCGGGAACTTTTCGTTATACATGTTATCGGAACATCCGCGACAATTAGACAGAGTCATTTCTATCTGAAAATCTGTCAAACGTTTGCGTAACATACAATAAGCGCGCGACTCTTAATTTATTATTTCTATTAATCGCAATTATTATTTTTTATTGATGATGACAGGTGAATTCGTAAGAATTATTTAAAATAAGAAGTGTTTCAATCATTTTCAGCGATGACTGTACACAGATTTGAACTGGCGAACATTCACTCATTGAGTGAACTATTTCCACGCGCATTATTTCTCGTAACAATATTAAATTTGTAATCTTCGTAATTTGTAACTGTTGCATCTAACTTAATAATATGCTCAATAATATGCAAAATATCATATCTAAATTGTGGAATAATTTATTTACATTGCAAATGTGGCAGCCAATTTCGCGAATCTGACGTAAATGACATTCTCGAAACAAATAATATTGTTGATTTTATATTTAAATTTAAAAAAACGTAAATATAATAATTTTTAAATATAAAATTATATTTAAAAATTATAATATTTACGTTTTCTTAAATTTAAATATAAAAATCAATATGCGAATTTTATGTAATTTTATGTAAAAGTTTATTACACCGTTGTTACTCGAATAAAAACAATTTAATGAATGAATAAATCACGAATGTATGAAATATATTTGAAAGGAACAAATAGACAATCTGTGTCTGGGACGAACGTTGAAATTTTTTGTTGGAATTAAGTCGGAGGCCATTTTTTAACACGCAAATCTCGTACCTCGTAAAATAATGAAATTACGAGCTACGCAAAAATACCGTCGCACATAAACGAATCACGTACGAAAATGTCTTCTTAGCATTGCGCATGCGTACGAAATATACTGAAATATTTTTTTATATTGAGAAATAAAAAAAAATGAAATAACCGAATATTAACTCAGAGTTAAACAAAAATATCTTATACATTAACAAACATTAAAAAACATTAACAATTTTTATAAGAAAAGAAACGAACAGAATAAACTTTTATTAATGACGTTTTGCTATCAATAAAAGTAATTTAATTCTATATTTTGAAAAATATGAATTTTATATTCTATGAAATATATAATTTATATATGAAGCTGGTGTACTAATAACAGTGCTATATCTTTTGGAAGCATAGATAAATGCATATATATTTATAAAAATTATACAACCAAATAAAAATTATACAATCAAAATAATTTACCAAAATTATACCACCAGCGTATGACCGAAATTTAAACTGACATACCATCAATCTTTATATTATGTAACGCGTATGTTCACATTCAAAGACCACTATCTCATTGATAAAATATAATAGCATGCAAACATTCTTGATATTCATATTCTTTTGGTCTTCAAAGACGGATTGTGCATGAACATTATAAATAATATCTCCATCAATAATCCATTGTTTATGCTTGTATACGTAATATTTGCAAGTAGCTTCGAGATGAAATATACATTGTATTGTATAAGTAATTTGTATTATTTTTGGAAATAGTTTGAAAATAATATAAAAAAATACTAACAAATCTTGATGTAAATGACTTTATAAATATAACAATTAATTTCATTATTTATTATCATTTATTATCATTATTTATTATCATTATTTTTTATTTATTAGTTCATTGTCACAAAAACAATAAGAAAAGTTTTTACAAAATAAAAACAACAATCTAGTAAATTACAAGTTTCGTTTTCCCACTCGGATTAGCCTCGAAATATAATCGAGACGATCTTCGAAAATGCAAGACCGCTCCGAAGACCGCTCTAAGTGGATTCGGTTATCTCTGGAGATCGTTTTCTCGGTGGTCGTCGTTACAGCAATTGTAATCGAGAAACGCTTTATGCTTTCCGTAGGACGTCGCCCGAAATTGTCCATCGCGGCTCAAGACGAGTCCCGTAAAAAAGACGTCGACCTTTCGTACTTCTTGTTTTGTCTTTCTCTGTCTCTCCCTCTCTACGTGTGCCCATTTGTCTATCTGTCGCTGGATATTCCTGTTACTGGAAATGCGTACCAGACGTGTACCATTGCGCGGAAATCGCATTCGTAAATCCTTCGGTTTGCAATGAGTTTAACGACTTGCACATTGCATGCTGAAAAATATTGTTCCCGGACGGATACGTTGGCCGTGAATGTCGACATTTGTCACGTTTCATGTGACGCGAAAGAACTTCACACATAAGTTTCTTATTAACGTTATTATTGCTGTAACTTTGATACCAACAAAACTGTGTTCAAGGTATCTTTCTAAAATTATTTAAATAAAATTAATTAATCTTTTTACTTTTATCATATATCTGTAATCTGTAAAAAATTAAATCATTTCCGAATATTGTCTTCTTAAATGTATACATTTTACAATAATTTTTTAAAATTTTTTAGTAATTTCATAATATGAACATTGAAACAGATACGACATTCTTTACAGTAGCGCCTTAATTACGCCCTCATCTAACTAGACCGTCGCGTCGCTGCAATTATCACGTAATTGATTTTAAACTAATTGCACGCGCACTTATCCAAACTATTTCGCACAACCTAATTTAATTTGCAAGTAGAATTTAATTTTTTCGTGTATATTGCCAACACCAATTCGATAATCACTATTACATTCGCTATTATTAAGATACGGATTATATATCAGCTATTCCTGGATATTACACTTCGAATGCGTATTTTTATATATATTCTTTTGCATCTAGATACTTTAATAATGAATCTTTAACATTTTACGAAAACGATCTGTTTCTTCACAGAACTAATGAGGATTTATTAACTGTTGGGAAATATGATCATCTGTGTTATGAGTCCGTGCTATATATCACAAAAATCAGTTTCTGTTATAGACATGTTTATTCGAAATGCACTCAAAATAAATTGTTCGTAAATATTAAACAAGAAAAAAAAAGAAAAAGAATTCTTTTTTTATTTATATTTGAGTGATAATATAGCCTGAAGAATTTAATAAATCATTAAAGAAAATCAGATTTTAAACACACATGTATACATGAAAAATTCATATTTTCTCAATGAAAAAAATATCTATTAGATGTTTTTTTATATTTATCTTAACAGTAAGTTAAACTTTTTGCATTTAATTTTTAATTTGATAACAATTTCGTGTTATCACACATTTTCTTTGATCAAATATTTTACTCCGACAGAACATATCTTGTTATTCATATGTTCAAGAATTTTTTATAAAAGCATATAAATAAAATCATATAATTTAAAAGATTTAATTTAATTAGTAAGTTAATCTATTTATCGTTTAAATTAGAATTTAATCTTGTTCCAAAAAAATTTATCAAGAATAACATTTGTAGCACGTTTCTTATATCGATCGACAATACAATATTGCAGTCACGTACAAAGATCTAATTTTCTATCGACATCAAGAAATAAGTTTTCGTATGAAGCATTGAAGTATTGAGCATTCATTTCATTGTATTCTCCGATAAAATTCAATTATCCTGATCGATTGTATACATAATAGTTTTCATTCTTTATTAAATATTCCTAGTTCCAAAGAAATATACAGAAATGATTTGATAAAATTGAATTATACAATCAAAGTGCTACGATTGCTCATTTAATTATTATTTAAAAAGATTAAACATTAATTATTATTACTTTAAACAATAATTATTCGATAAACTTTAATATTAATTCTTTTTGATCCATTAATAAAATCCAATAATTAATCAATTAACCTATTTCTATTATATTTTGTCTTTTGTACAATTACAACATTTTGACTAGATTTATCAATTTTTAAATTATTACCATTATCTACCCGAATTTTTTTAGTATCCCTATTTGTTAGTATTCCGATAAAAGATTCCATTTTTAATTTATAAATTATATTAATAAATAATAAATAAATTATAATAATATTTATTCATATAACATTTTTATAATCAAATTTTTATGTGAGCATTTATTTCTACCTGATCGTATTCTTTTAATTAAAATTTTATAATTACCATTTTAAATATAGATTTTACCAATTTTTAATTCTTAAATTATAACATTTTTTATTCGTCTGATTTTTTTTAGTATCCCTACTAACCTGACTGAAAATTTATCAAAATTTTTAATTCATAAATTATAATATTTATAATTATAAATATAATCTAAATATAATAAATTATAATCTAAATTTTTATAGTATCCTTACCTATCTGTATTATTTCTTAATTAATATTTTATAACGTTTTAATATTTTAAATAAATTCATCATAGAATTTTTAAGTTTTAAACTATAACATTTTCCTATCTGTTTCAATTCTTTTAATATTCACACCCACCCGAATTTTTACAGCGTTGCTATCTATTTGCATTCGCGAATTTAAGTATTTAAGTATTTCTATCTACTCGCGAATTTTCTTATATAATCTTATATTATATAATTTTCCTACCTAACTGAATCTCTATTTTGTGCTGGCTAATCCAGCAGGGTTCCTAATCGGCGATTACTGAAACGTATTCAGAAAAGAATTCAACTAACAGAAATCTATATTCAAAACATGGATAGCATTTTATCATTTCCCTCCTCCCTTTCATAATTACATGCAATTGCACGTATGTATTATACAAAAACTTTATCAATCACTTACATTTTTACTGATTTTGATCAGCATATTATTGACTGATCTTTATAGTTAATTCTTCAGGCCAGATTGGACTTTCCTCCCACGTTGCTCCATGTCGATTCTGGTCACATATAGCCAGAGATAATAGGAAGGAGATTCCTTACCGGCAAATTATCAATGCCGATAGATTTTTTGCCCGTACACGTTGGTCATAGAATCGTGTCGATCGCGAGGGCCATTCAAATATTAATAAAATATGAAACTTTTAATAATAATTTTTAAAGTTAATTTATTAATAATATCGCATTTTTGCGTAATACGTATGATTAATCTTTGATCCAAAGAAATTCGATTATATGTTATGAATAAAATTTAAGAAAATTGAAGAATAGGTTGAAAGTATTGCATGAAAATAAACAAATTAAAATGGAAACGATTGTAATCTATATAATTAATAAAATGTATTCAAACCGAAAAAATCTGAGGCCCATATTATTCGTTCATATTATTCATATTATTCACGTATGATCAAAATCGTTATTTAAATCTCACCATGAATCAAGTGAGAACAAATAAAAAATTCAAAATAAATGACGTGAAATTCGAGATAATAAATTTCTTGCATAATCAGCATGTCAATATTACACAATATACAATTTTACAAATTATAATATTAATATAAATTCTAAATACTAGATAACTACTATATTGTATATGCAGCTACATAATTTATCAAATATAATAATTTGAGGAAAAATAAATTTAATAAAACAATGTAAATGAGAAAATTTATGATACGTAACAATATTTATATTAAATCAGGATTTAAATTAAAAATAAACTTTCAAATATTTTAATATAAAACAAAAGTATTGTAAATAAAAATAAATTAATAATTTATGATTATCAATTTATATGCCGCGAAATATAACATTCACTGAATCTCACGTCATATTAAATTTTGCTTTAACTTATGTAAAGCCAAGTTATTGTAGATGGATAGATTATACATAATTAAGATCAAATCGGCACGTTTGTTATATAATTTATTATTACTGTTTATTAATCATTCACTTATATTTATGATAAATATATATTATTAAAAACTATCTGTATAAATTCGATATATCTCTTTTATGCACCGATTTAGATATTTAATCCTGGTAAAATATAGGAAGAGCAAGATAGATAAATAAAGAATATACATAATATATTCATTTATACTCTTATTACATATAAATATAAATATGAATATTTTTTTGTAATCTTTGTTTCTGTGTTCTATATTGAGAAATATATATTATAAAAATATCTAGATAAACTTATATTTTCAAAAAATACTAATTATTTAATTGAATTTATTTTATGTCATTTTTATTATTGTTAAGTATTTGTTTAAGAAAATTTAAAATTTAATGAATTTAATAAATTCCAAAAATTAATATATTTCTTATATTAATATCTTTATAACAATATAAGGAAACACTTAATAAATTAAATTCTATTATTTTTAAATTATCTATATTACTTTATATGTTATATATGTATATATTTAATTTCTTAAAACAATGAAATATTTTACTCATACTTTTTTGCGAGATTGATAACTTTTAAACAATTAATACGTCTTACAATCTCGAAATGCGAAAGACAACATAAAATAATGAAACATCGACACAATGAACTCTTTCATGAACTCTATACAAGTGCATTACAATACAATAAATCAATAAATGGTGCCATACCAGGATTAAATATAATACACTCCAAATTGTTTAAATCTATCCATTAGGATAACGAATCTGTGAAGACATATCCAACTGCAATACTTTTATAAATACATAAAAATAATCTAATATAGTTTCACAGATTTGTAATCCCAATGTAAAAAATTTATCACTCACCGACCCGATGCGCAACAACGGAGTTAATCTGCAACGTAGCTACGATGATTCTGTAACGCACAAATAAAACATGCAATTAGAGCAGCGCTCTAAATAATAGATAATTTAAATATAGTAGTATCATAATTTTTATGTATCGAATCTACTTGCTTTCAATTAGATATTTATTAAAATAATTACATAATTAAAAAAATTTTTTTATAAAAATGAATTCATATCAAATTATTAAATTATTTTTCTTTCTCAAATTATAAATTTTGAATTATCGAAATTTAGTGATTCAAATAAATGAGAACGTGAATAATGTTGTATTAACAAAATGTATATTTACCGCAAAGTTGCTCCGCCGGTGCCCGATGCCTCTCCTAGATCTTCTCCTCCTCTCAAGATGTCGGATCGTCGGATATCCTCGCAGCACAGGACACTCGCGAAAAACACTCGCGAATTATTATAATCGCGCGCGGACTAATTTCACTTGTACGGCACTCCCGAGGCAATCGCGCGGCACGACGAACTGACTGCAGTTCGTTCATTTCTTAATTAATTGGCGGCAGAAAAATGATGGTCGGTTGAAAACCGATCGATTAATGCGTGAAATGCATTTGCCACATAAGAGCCCTTGAACGACTCGTAGCTATGCTGTGTTAATTAACATTATTAACATTATTAATAACAATAATATTAATATTAATAATGATAATATTAATGTTATTAATAACAGTGCAACTGGTTAGCTTCTTCGTCTTTGGGGTACGTACCCAAGTAGTACAAATTGATCGGTAAACCATCAGCCAACATCGGACCAATAGTGGTTAATGTCTGACCAACATTCTGCCAACTAGTAATAGTGCTGCTCGAGTAACCCCTCAGAATACTGAGCCCCTCTGCCACGTCAAGGCCGTACCCGTATTAGAGGGGATAATGTTTAAAAATCATCAAGTTCAAAGAAATAACTCGCATAAATCTTGTTTGAGCCGTCGATTTCGATACGGTTACGACTTGTTAGTCATGTCATTTGATAAGCATTTATTATTACATAAGATACTATTTCATAGAAAATAGCAACGTTTAGTATCATTTAGCATTAAAGAAATGAGAAGAAACGCGGAGAGACGCGCACTGTGACCTGTCCGTACGAACGCCGATTAGCGAATGGTAGCACGTGAATCTCTCATAAACATGACACGCGCTACGCGACGCGTAAACATTTTTTAAGGCTATCAACGGTTTGACTATGATCAAATATTCAACAATATTATAAATAATTTACACAAAACACTACATCTTTTAATAAACTGAATATCAAATAATATACGTTACTTCTCTAACGATATATATAAAAAATTCGTTCACTCATTTTAATTGATCTTTGTCGATTTAAATGAGTGAACGAACTATAGCCAGATTAATGATTTATAAGCATATCGAAATGATAATTCTCTAACGATATATATATATATATATATATATATATATATATATATATATATATATATCGTTAGAAAATTATCGTTTCAATATGCTTATAAATTATATATATATGTGTGTGTGTGTGTGTGTGTGTGTGTGTGTGTGTGTGTGTGTGTGTGTGTGTGTGTGTGTGTGTGTGTATGTGTGTGTGTGTGTATATTAATGTTATTAATGAAAGTGCAATGGTACTATTAGTTTCTTCGTCTTTGGGGATATGAAACCTCCTCAGAACACTCAGCTTCTCCGCCACATCAAGGCCGTACCCATTGGAAAAATTAATATTTACAAAAAGTCGTTCGTTTCAAAGAAATAAGTTATGTGAAATATGTATATGCTTCAGTAAAAAAATCTTACTTCGTTACTTTGATACACTTACGAATCATTATTTATATTGATATTGGATAATAAATTGATTAACGCATTATAAGATAGAACAATGTTTATCATTTAGACAATTTCATTTTTCCAATTTCTTCACATTGAAAAAATTGGAAAAAAATGCGAAAAAATGTGAAGCGTATTTCGCTATCTGCCTATACGAATGCCAGTGATTGAATGATAGTACATGGAGCGCTTGTAAACACGTGGCGCGCTATTCGTATTTGTAAACACGTGACGTACTAACCGCGATGCGATGAACTCAAAGCTATAATATAAGTCTAGCTATGATGAAATATAAATATTACAAATCAAATTTAATTTCCACGAAGCGTTATCGAATTACGAAGCAGTATCTTTCGATAATGGCATATTAAATAATATAATCGTTATTTTACCTTCTAAATTTTCTATGCATATATATATATATATAGAATATATATATATATATATATATATATATATATGTATATATGTATATCGTTAGAGAATTTTCAATATGCTTATAAATTATTTATATATACAATAGCATATTTGTAATTTGCTGTTTCATTTAGAATGCGTTTGTTTAAGTGCTCATGCGCTGTCAGCATGTTCTATTTTCCTTTAACGTGTATGGATAATAAAAATAAAATAATGTTTATACTGCATGAGCGTCCAAAACGAACATACTTTTAATAGACTCGTTATTTGAAATAGATATACAGATATATCTTATATATTTTATGTGTTACAATAAACACATTGTCAGAATAAACTATTACAAAATGCAAATTACACTTAAATCGATGAAAATTTCAAAAAAAAAAATGAAGAAGCTTCATTTCAGGAAAATTATACTTATGTTAAAGAGATTCGAATTAGATCATTATTAAAAAAAACACTTCGGGATACGCAACTCTTCCAATTATTAAAGCAATATCCATATTGTTTGCAAAAATGAATTTCATCACTATGCTTCAAAAAAAATAAGCATTGGTCGATAAATATGAGTTAGTTATTCTGCTGTCCGGAATATTTAATTTATGAAACAAATAGTCTTGATATGTATAAATCCGATTCAAAATTGTGCGAGCTATTTACATTTACTGTGACATGCATCGTATGATACATTGACGTTCGGAACATCAGCTAGAACTCATCGCGACTTTGAAAAAGAAATGCGAAGATATGCGGAGCGATACGTAACACAACCTGCTGGCACGAGTGTGAATGATAACGTGCCGCGCGCGCGTATACAATACGCATCGATTATAAACATAAAGTACCAAGACCGCGCGCCATTGTATCGCTATTTCAAAACATAAACGTTCTTTCTTATCGCCTATAAAAGTAAGTATTATAAAATAATATCTTTCCTAGCTTTGCGCACTATGAAGGGAATATTAAGAACAAGAATAAATATCAAATTTTGGAAATGAAAATTCGGAATAACTTATATTAATTAATATTAATAATTGAGATATGAGATTTTAGTGGTGAGGTTATATATAGCATATGATATAAATATTTTATATGAAAATATACATTATTAAAATATATACAGCATATATATAAAAAATAAATGGCGAGCGCAAAGCGTTTTAATATCACACGTGCAAAGATATATGCAGAAAGAGAAAAAGAGAGAGAGAGAAAGAGAAAGTTAAATAATTTATTAGTTTAAAAATAAATATGTTATTTTTTTTAAGTTTTTAGTAAATTTTCTCTATTAGATCATTTTAAATCCCTTTGCTCTTGATTGGCGAAATCTCAATGATTAGAATATTAAGTAAAAAAAGTGGATTGTATGAGATAATTCATAAAAAATTAAATATAATAATTATATCTCATAAAATTCATTACAACGATGTAAAAAGATATTTTACCATATTAATAAAATATGTAAGAATCAAATCAAATGCAATCAGAGTAATAATAATAAATGAACAAACATGAGCAGAACAAGTCAATTATGATTGTATATGATGAGTTAAGATGGTTTCAGATTCCTTAAAAATGATTTAGAACATCCAATATAATTAAATATTACTTTTATAACTGACACAATATTTTAAAATATCCATTTTTAGTCTTACAATTTTTGAGATTATTTTGGAGACTAAAAGTCATAATATCTTTCGATAAGATAATTTATTTTTATTAAGATATATTTGCAAGCAAATTTATGAATTGATCATATTTTTGATATTTCTATCGAAGAAGCCGTAATATCAAATTATATTAATACTTATAAATTAATATTAATAATATTTTGATATTAATGTCGAAAGCATGTGTATCGCGCAATGATTTTTTTTGCATCAGAAATAGCTGTATCTTTTGAGGATCCTAACGAGCTCTAAGTCTTCTCCGTCATAAGACAAATAAATCCAAGCCTTCTGTCAAAAGCATCGCCTGTTCTAGAAGGAAAAAGGTGGCCAAAAGAATCCGTGCTAGAAAAACGTTCCATTATTTGCGGATGTAAAGATATGCGTGCAAAAAAAGATGGTGATTTGCTCTATCATCCTGTCACTGACAGAAATCGAAAACTTATTAAGTTGATGCTTTCCACTTTTCAAAAGCAATTAGATCTCTATAAAATTAGGTCGCCGTATTTTATATTGCACAATCAAGTAGCTCCTTTAGTCAGGATTGGTCTGCTCTAAAAAATTTCTTATTCAATATATTCAATCACATAATATGATGCAAAATTGTATTGTACGAATTATAGTGATTATCTACACCCATAAAATAACATTTAAATATCTTTTTCAGAAATTTAATATTTAACCAATAACATTTTTATAAAATACAATTCATATAATTATGTAATTTCTTGGCTTCTTGATTGGTGTACACGCAAATTTATCTGAATTAGATAATTTTACTTTAGGCGATATTTTGAGAGGAAACTGCCTTGCCAGCCACGGATTTCTGCGCTATGATTCGCAACCATTTGTCGGAATATTATGGTTCATACAAAAAATAAAGAAGAAATATCTTCGTAAGGTAGCATTTACTGTGATCTTAAATAAAAAAAAAATTTTTTATGTCAAATTTTTATGTCTATAAAATTTTTTGTGTCAAAATTTTAACTAAAAAATTTGAAATATTTATAAAAATAATTAACAAAGTAAAATAAAAATAACATTTGTTAAGAAAATACCTTAAGTTGTTTAACTGTCAAAATATTTCTTCAATATTCTTTTCAATATTAGCTATCACAGTCAAGATATGTTAAAGTATTAAACTCTGTGATAAATAAATTAGCTAATCATTAGTTGGATTTATTTTGATCGAATACATCTTATCGCAGTACGACAATTCGCTCTCTGCAAATCTTTCATTCATGATAACAAATCTGTGTAATTTTTCATATTGCGAGATTCAATCAACATAGATGAAAGTAGATCACCCAGAAACATAAAGGATCATTGGATAAGCATATAAATATACTCGTAAATTTTTCTGAAAAAGAAAATAATTTTGAACGAATAGTCTCTTTATTCTCTCATTCCCTTATGGTGTTATTATTTCAGTGAAATACAAATGATTTTTTATAAAATATTAACGTTTATATATCCCGTGAATTTTTGATAGTCTATTTTATCAATAAATTTCAATTAAATTATTTGCTTACACAACTGCTTTTTAAAAAGTTATTTTATATATAATGCTAATTACACTGTTGTCAAAAACTAGAAATATATCAATGAGAAAAGCATAAATAAAGAGACTTGTTTTTCTATATATAAAATTTACATAAATTATCCAAAACTCTCTATATTTTATATTAATTAAAAATTATAATTTTATAAAATTAAGATAATAAATATCATTAGACTTATTAGCAATAATATGATTTTTTACAGATTTTTTTGTTTTATCATTTCTTTTAAACACGTCTAAATATAGAATAAATTTTCTTAAATCGACATGTATTTTTATTTTGCTTACTGTAAATAGTTCCAAAAAGTTTTTTTTTAAGTATAAAATGTTTTTATTATTAATAATATAAAAATTAGATATTTTAATATTCTAGATGAACGACATTCAAACAACTGTCATGTAATTTCTAATTTTAGAAAATATAACTTTCAAAAGGACTTTGTCAACTTTTAGTATATCATGCATCTCAAAGAGAAATTGACTTTTTGATTCATTGCACATTGATCGAGAACAGAGAATTTGGCGACAGACAACGAAAACTCAAAAGCTGTTCACTACTTGAATTATCTCTGTCCCCTTACGTGATGAAGAGAAGTGTTTAACGACTCGTTGGCAATCTAACTGAGTGACTCATGTTCTTTTTTTCGAGAGTTACGACTATCCTTCGCAATCATCTCACCCATTTTCTTTTTGCTTTTACTTTTGCTTTGCTTTAATTATGTGTTTCTATGTTTTCTATGAAACTTGCTTTCCTATCTTTTAGTCTCTTTTTTGCGTGAATAAAATTCAAAACGATGTACGATAAAAGCACACATGCAAATTAAATAGTTCTTTTTTCCAATTCGTTAACGGTAATAATTTCTTTTACATAAAAAAATTTTATATATACAAAATATTATTAATTTAAAATTGTATCAGATGCCTGATCATTTGAAATGACTATCATATGTTTTTATGTTTACACATATATGGAAAAGAATTTTATTAGTTACATATCATCTTTCACCTTAAAAATTTTCATTTGATTTATAACTAATTAAATTACGTAAATATCAGCGTTAAACTGAAAATTAAATTCGAAGTAAATAGTGACTTTTAATTACGTTCGCATTTGATTCTCTGAAATAAAACCCTCGCATTGATGCGTATAATCCTCTCTCACTGTCAATCGGAAACATCGATGGCAATTCACGAGAATCTTGAAGCTCTCGCTCGAGTTAAAAGCGGATTACCGTGGACTCAACTCACCACGGTCGACATCGTACGACTTATCCGAGTTCATCGCCACTTGTTCTTCTCAAGAATCTTGACATTGAGACTTTCTCGTTGCGCTGTCCATTCACATGAACAAATTGTCTTATTCACAATCGTAAAATGTTACAATTACAATATTTTAACGTATTCAATGACATTAATGAATTGAAAGAAGAAAAGATAAGAGGACAAGCTGTCATTGAAAAAAGACTGAGTTATTAATCGAAAAAAAAAAAAAAAAAAAAAACAATGATCTTTGGTGATTCGAAAATAAAATGATGAAATTCGTAGGTCGAACAATGTATAAATTTGAGATTTGTCAGGATACGAATATACAGAACACTCATAGAAGAAAAATCGAAAATCGAAACTACAAGAAGGAATAATCGGACAATCGGAATTTCGGACATGGCAATAAAACCATAGCTTGTGTTACCATCATCGCTCAGGGCGTTCGGATTTTATACTCTAATCGTCAAGGGATCCCGCACAATTCGATCTCGTCGAAACGACTGAGAGAATCGGAGCATTCGAAAAGTTTGAGAGAAATGCGTTTGGTGACAATAACATGATTAACCGTGCCACCGTTTTCGGGAGAAAGCGTTCGGATGAGGAAATTCTGCTACGGTGCATACGAGATTTATAAAGGAGCGTGATTCGACAGCTGCAACATGGTTCCGCGGTAAAAATAGTCATCATCTCCAACACCGTCTTAACGAGACGACGTTGAGAACGATCTGCGAAAATTATGTACACGATACTTATCCCGATGATCGACAATCCTGATCTCTTGTTTAACATTTTGAATATGCTTTGTAACATTGCAAGTACAGTATTTACAAGTGTTATCGATCACTTATAATGTGCGCTTTATATTTATTTTGACAATAATAGAATTGATTTATATTTTCTGTTCTCTGATGTATCATATTTTTCAGAACTTTAGAAACTGAGAAAGATCGCACACAAAAGTATTTTGTAGGAAGTAACATAGTTAAAGACACATTAAAGTCACAATAAAAATCATTACTTTGTCATATCTGGCAATATATAGTAAAATGTACGAGTATAAAAAAGATAATTATTGTTTAATCATCAATAAAAAAATGAAATGCATCTTATTTGAGTAAAATAAATTTAGAATAATTATATTAAAGAAATAATTGTCAGTATTTTTAATTATAAAATTATATAAGACTTTTTTTATAATTTTATAATAATTAATTTAACCAAAGAAATTTTTTACATTTATTTATCTGTTAATAATAATCTGTAGAAATAAAAATCTTAAAACATGAAACAATATTTTGACAGAAATTTTATAAAACATATTATATTATTTGCATAACATTGAAAAATATTTTTTTTATGAAATGTTTCTTGTCAAGTTTTTTAATTAAAGGATTGAATAGTAGATAATACTGACGTATTAAATGAACAAAGTATTATTGTTGCATAAAAAAAGATGTTAAATTAAAATCTATGTTACATGCAAAAAGCATAAGGAACATGGATGTTTTATAACGTAACGGAAGGAATCGTTACAATCTTTCAGACGATCAACGCCTATTCAAGCGTACAGCAAAAGGTGCTCGTGAATCCGTCGAAACTTTTTCCTATATATCGCGTATATTTTACGACTCTCGTCATGGCGATGATAGTCTCTTCGGCAATGATTTATCGTAACACTTGAATTATTGCATTCGAAACTATTTTTTTTATGCTTTTCCAATCTGTTCGATTGCCATATATTCAAAGTGCAGCTTTTATGAAGATAAAATGCTTTTATGAACATTTTTTTTATATTTCACATGATTAATTTGGTGAATTAGGAATATCAAATAATGAGCTATACTTTCCAGTAAAATAAATAAAATAAAATTTTAATTATTTAAATACTTATTAATAAAAAAATAATTCCAAATTCATCAAAGAATCATACATTATTCAAATATTTTACTATAGTATTAAGTTTTGTTAAAATTTTTTATTAAAATTAATATAAAATACATTTAAAATATTATTTTAAAAAATAGATAAAAATAAAAAAGTAAATAATAAATGATAAATAAATGCGTGATATACATATACATATACAAATTTCCTAATAATATTTTAATTTATTATTATTTTTAAGCAATTATTTTATAAAATAGTTCAAGCAATATATTCTCAAGCAAATTATGCAACAGGATAAAGTTGTAAAAAAAAGCGACACATTTCATTGAGTGAATTTTAAAAATAATTTCGGGATGGGCAAAATAATATATGTATCGATTAAACATACCTTGCTTATAATTAATGTGCAACTTATGGTTAATGTTACTTGTGGTTTATTTTGCATTTCTATTTTGCATAATTCACAAAAGCACCGACGCATATTTTAAACGTTCAATTACGCAGCGATCGTATCGCTATAATATGAGAGTATCAGGGATGATATTGTGAACTGATACTGATCTATAATGTACTTTAACTGCTCGATCTATAATGTACTTTAACTGCTCGATTACTACGCAATCAGGTACCTCAGACACGTAAAAACCTGTTGTCAAGATCGATTTTATAGCGATAAAATTTTTAATTTTAAGATATCGCCGTTACAAAAACAAGCTTCATGCATGCAAAGTTGCTCTAAATTTTTTCCTTAACACAACTCGTTTCTTGAAACTTTGTTAAAAATGTCATTGAATAGTAAATAACAACTCAATTATAATTATTTTGTCAGAATTTGAGATTAAATAGCATACTTTAGATTTCTTTCTATGAAAATTAAATTCTTATTTAAGCTACTTAAACACAAATACGGTTATATACTTTTCGAATATCTGAAACTTATATTTCATCTTCCAATTTCGACGGGCTAATTTTATTTTACTGCTATTCCTTCATGTATGAAAAACAGATCGGGATGAGAAAAAACTCTGATGAAAAACGATATTATTCAATTTCAAGACATAACAATGCTAAAATTGTCTCGACTAACAAACGTAATATATTACTACAGATGAGGTTTCATCTTATTTCATAATAGATCCTGTCGTGAACCCATTGCCTACGAAAGCACGTGGCGAGCTCAAGGAAACGAGAGGATTGGTCCACTCATTTCCCCTACGCAAGCTCGGTTCGTGAAGCGCGCGTCTCTCCTGATCCACCTCGACGAACCCAGTCGGCGTTTGGCAACGCGTCTCTCATCTGGCATTTCGATGTTTTCTCCGATCAAAACGTGATACGCGAACGCGCGGATAAATTATCATCGCAAATCAATTACTCCAGAAGATCCGACGCATCTGTGTGAATCACTCATCGCAATTTTAATATATAAAAATATATATCGTCATTATTAATATAAATTATTCGTCAATTAAAGAAGTTTACAAACCAAATAAAATTTTGTATCAAATGGAATAGTAATCAAAATGATAAAATTAAAGTAAAATTTTATATAAATATTATCAAATGACAAAACAAAAAAAAAGGAGATTGTTATTTCGGAAGAACTTCAATAAAGTGATCATACCGAGTGCCACGCGCATTTTGAGTATCATTGTTTCGACGATATTCCGTGGCACGTAACACCGTTGACCCCCTTACGTTGAAACTGGCCGTATGGCTATATTTTTATCATGGAAACGTTACCGGCACGCAAATTATAGAGATTCTTTCAGTTAAAGAGCATATTAGCGGGATGTTATATTAAATCTTTTCAATTGTAATATAAATGATTTAAGTAAGATTCAAGTCGAATTTTTATTATTCAAATGTTTTGGAATAACATATTAGTCAATATTTTTTTTTAATTAATTTATACAAATTTTTTAAAAATTGCTTTAAAACGATCTAAAACTAGAAATTATATTAAAATATCTTAAAAGTGCAAGAAATATAAATGTAAGAAAAAATAATAATTTTAAATAATTTTTCGATTACTATCTATATTATACTATCTTAATATAAATACATTTATATTAAGATATTCTAAAATTTTGTATAACACTTGGTAAAATTTCTTTTATACAGAATATTTTAAAATTCAGCTTGTCTTAAAATTTTATTTGTTTTACTCCAATTAAATAAGGGAAAATGTCGAAACGAGATAATTCCGAGATCCCGAAAAAGTATTCCCTAAAAAAGTTTCTATCGTCGCGCAACTATTACGGCAAATTTCTTTGAATATTAAATGAATTGAATATTAAATGTGAGATATACGTATGCATGTAAATCGTTCGAAGCACTACGAAGTTAAGGGTCGTTTACCTTCTCTCAAAATTACACAATTGCTGAATTAGCAAGACTGGCCGTGCTAAAAGCACGACTCACGCTCCAATGTCTCTCGCATTTTTTCCATTTTTTTCTTTTTTTACTTCCTTTTTTTATTTCCTTCTTGGTTATGTCGGATTTGTATCCGCCTTCCACTCGCCACTCTGCAAGCTCCCGTGGTTTCCTTTATAAACCCTGTTTGCCTAGCTTTTAGCATAATGCACTTACATGTATATAACCACCAAAACATGCTACAAACGCCGCTATAATAAAACTTATAACTAAAAATATTATGTCACTTCATCACTTCAGAGGGTTAAATCCTTTAAACTCAATTTTAATCTCTCTTAATCTTTTATATAATTGTTTTTTAATGTTAAATAATCAAAAATTGATGGCTATTAATTTTAAAAGTTTGTAAACTATTTGTGTTATATTATTTCCTTAAAAATTATTTATTTTACATTGTCAATATGATAGAAATTAATAACGAAAAAAAGTACACATTTATATAAAATCCAAATAATTAACATTTACAAAGAAAACCTGCTATTGATACTAATTCATAATTTTATATCATAAGAAATATTCAAATATTTTATTTTAATCTTTTACTGCGAATATCTAATATTTATTTTTATTTTCAATAAAGCAACTAAAAATCGAAATTGTGAATGACATATAAATCCATTGTGAGCAATAACGCTAAAGGCGATTAATAAAATCATATCATGGCAAACGAACAGTATCTAACAAAAATGAACAATACGTCAATATTAAAGAAAACAATAACTTATTGTTGTTGGTGCCAAAGAGAATAATTATTTGTTAAATCGCGGGATGAAGAATCGTGAACGCAACGGAAGAGTTGTCGTTCAAAGTCCCGCTTACGAGGATAGCGGGGTCGCGATTTCCGGTGAACTCGGTGAGCCTTCTTTTTCCGAAGAATGTGAGGGAATAGTATCCCTTCAAGCACCTAAAGAAATTGAAGAAGATGCAAATCCTGATCCTAGGTTTGAACGTAGAAGCTATTGTAAATTGTGATTGGAATGATTTTCTTTCGTCAAAGAAAGCTGTCTTATAAGCTGTCTATAAAATTTGTCTTATATCATGATTTTAACTAAATCTATCATTTACTAATCTAAATCTAAATTTATCATTTATCTAATTTCCTCTCATTAAAGTCAAGGTTCAATTTGAGCGAAAAGATAGAAGTTTTCTTAATTATCAGTAGAGAATATTTTAAAATTTATCAATAATGGATAATAAAAGTTAATATCTGTATATTTTATGACAACTTTTATTTTTTTCTTAATTAGATACTGGTTAGATTCTTAATTAGATACACTGTAAATCTATTTAACTAATAAAACCTAATCATACTTTTAATGTGAATGCCGTGAAATTATGTAATACGGCAAATACGGTCGGACATGATCTTCGAATTTGTGAATGCCAGATATGCTGCGCGTTGCACCATAAGACAACATTATTATCCCGAAAATGGTTGGGGTTGGGTCATCGTCGTGACGGGTGTCATGGTGCAAATTCTCGCTACGGGAATACACGGGGCTGTCGGGGCTTGGTTATTGCTTGATGGGACAAAGCGATATCGTCAGACTCTTCTCAACGTAGGTACGTGATGCAATAAAAATGCAAATGTTATTAACAATCTGTTTTGTACAATTTTATTAGAGAAGATAATCATTTTTAACCTATTGCATAATACACCAATTACAGAAATTATATTTCAAATTGCTTCGCGCATTAATCTGCTTTGCGCAAAAACAAAAGAATCAATATTTTAGTAAAAGAATTCTTAATTCTTCTCGATTATTTTTAAATTTCATTTATTTCATAAATAAAATATATGCCTTTATATTTCTTAAATTATTATTTTTGTAATTATAATATCAAAATAAAATAAAAATGATAATTATATATAATAAAATAAAAAATAGGATACCCCGAAAGCCTATAACAATTCTTTTATTGTATATTATATTTTCTTTTGAAACAGATTCTTAGTACTATATTGTATATTTAATATTTAATACTATATTGTTTGAACTTGGAATTCGTGAGACAAAATATAATACATATAAGTATCATTCATTAATCAATTTTTAGTCGACTATATATTTAAGAAACGTACAGGTAAAATAAATTTAATATACGTGTTTAAAGTACTATACGTACTGAAATGGTTGTTATCTTCAATATGAAACGAAAATACATTTTATCGTCAAATAAGAAACGAAACGAAGAAGGTCGTATTCTCAAGTGGTTTCCAATATTTCTAAGCACAATGCCGGCAGCATTTTCGAGTTACCTCTTTAAGAGCTTGCTTCGTATTATTACTCGCAAGGGTTGCACCACGAGCGGATTATTATCGTCCTCATAAAAGCGAACCTGCTGGTTGCGATTTATTTTTTATGTCTTTGCGTGTGCTACCTTAATAAATCTCGTTAATTCTACGATGTCAAATCATATTCTGAAATTTTGACAAACAAGGAAAAAGGATAAAAGGAAGAGAATTAGATTGGCAAGCCTCCTAAAAAAGAGCGAAAAGTGTTCTAATTGGCTTAATCCGATTGTGACAAAAGATATATATTTGTTAATCCTTCATATATATAAAACTTTAATAAAAAATTTTTTGTCATCTTATTGTATCTTATCTATATACATTAAAATGCATTATATCATATTTAAAATATCATATTATATCAATTTTAGTTATTTTAATTTCTAATTGTACAATATTTACAAAAAAATTAATCTATATTATTTTAAGCTCAATATTTTGTTAAATTTATTATTTTTGAAATATTGATATAAAATATTAAATATTATTGCACTTTAAAAGCAAAATTAAATTGTATATTAAGATATAAGTTGTATATTAAGATTTATTATGTTGTAAATTATTATTTATAAAACGACAATTACACTGTTCTCTTTTAAAAATGTTATAAGTAAAACTTATTTTTTTCTAATAATTTAGTGAATTTATTTAACAAAATTTATTAATATATTTTAAATTTAAATTTTAAATTTAATATATTTATAATATATTTTAATATACTGTAACTATATAAAATCGCATTTTATCATTTGGAAATTAAAAATGCATTTCTATTTAATCACGCAGAAATCTTATCTTTGGCAACTGTATGGCTATAACTATGGAAAAAACTTGAAAGAGACAAGTATAAGTAATATATACTTACATTCTTATGGAGCTCGGTGAAAGGATTCTTAGGAATCTTATAAGCTTTCTCGTCCTTCACAAAGACAGAGTCGCAAAGTAAAATCCCGACTAGTCCACAAGTCATTGACCCTCATGCCAGTCGCTCTCGCTCTCGCGAATTCACTCTCGCTATCGTTTTACCCACTCCTATCGGCAAAGACTATCTCGGGGATGGAAAGAATACCCGTCGGTCTCGCGATTCTCAATAAAGAATTCTGAATCTGACCGAGAGAAGTAGCGGAAGAAGAAGTAAAAGAAGTAGTGAAGCGTGGAGCATTACGCGGTAAACATTCTTCTTAGACTTTACGAACTAGAAATTGTTTTGCTCCGAATATTTTCTACACATAGAACGTGTATCATAAAATTCATTATTAACAAATAATGTCAAATAAAAAAGACATAAATTAAAAGCAAGAATTAAATTGAATTTAATTCTTAAATATAAAGTTTATTTCGATATGAAAATATTTATAAAATTTGTTACTAACAAATAATGTCAAATAAAAAAAAACATAAATTAAAAGCAAGAATTAAATTGAATTTAAATATAAATATAAAGTTTATTTCAATATAAAAATATTGATACGAGGTATAAAAAAATTGTGTTTTTAAGAAATTTTTAAGGTTGTTTAAGAAGAAGTAGAACCGTCATCTGATAAACCAATACAGAAATACTATTGTCGCATTTTTATATTCAGATTTTACAAGATATCACAGATTTACAGGTTCTATCGTGTTACCAGAGAGGCATTTCAATTTGATGGATTTTTACCCTCTGCATACAAATCTCTCTCCTAAATTTTCACATTCTTTCTCCCTCGTCAACATCCTAAACGATAATAACAGAAGCCTGTGTATACCCCAAGGCAAATCCGAATATATTTACTCTCTCGCGTAGGAGGAACTCCCAAGACGGTTGCAGGAATTCCGTCGGCATTCAGGGGGAGAAAGAACCAAGAGAGATCTTACGAAAAGCACGTCTTAAACGACGCTCCCACGCGAATAAGCCACCACGCCACGTTGGCAAGCGATATTTAATCCATCGTCCCATCGCAGCTACAGTGAGATTAATAACTGCTTTTCCTCGCGCCCGGCACGGCGCCCGTTTGTCTCCGTAACTGTCAGGTCGTTACTTACTCGCGTAATAAAACGTATCCGTCGCGATCGATGAGCTCGCGTATTGATGAGACCAGTGAGAATTAATTAAACGACTCGGTTCTCCGCGAGGGCGAGTTAATCGCGTCCGCTTAATAGCCCGGTGTCGCTATTAAAACGGTCTTAACCGTGATCGAGGTCGTTTAATACTTATCAGTAGTCGTATTAATTAGCGTCTTAACAAGAACGATCACAATGGCACGGGCCACTGATAAAACGTACAGGAAAAATCATCGACTGTGGAACACGCTTTTGAGAAGTTAAAAAACAAGTTAAAAAAAAGTTAGCAAGCAGAAAAATTTGTGCAACAAATTGATTTCTTTTTCTTTTCTGAAATGAATTTTCTGAAATGAAAGTATTTATATCTAAGATATTTACAAAAATTTTTAAGCTAATGTAATCAACATCGATAAAATACTTTTTCTTCTTAAAGAAAATTCTTTACATTACTTACATTACTTACAATAGTTTATACAAATGTAAACTATTTATTCATTATTTGCACTTTGCATTATTTGTGGATCTTTGATACTGTTTCAGAGTTTAATTAGATGCAAGAAGCGTCCGCGACTTTATCCCAGAGTCAGGCGTGATTTATGAGATCGATGAGATTTAATGGTTTAATGGATAGGCATACTAAACACTTGGCAAGAATCAGAAGAAAAATGGAAGAATGAAGTAACAAAAATATGGAAATACGTCGTATTCATTAGCGCGTCGATGCGTTTCTTGAGAATTCTTTGGATGCCACGACTACCATAAATCATTTAGGAAGCGATGGATGACAACGCGTAAAGCTTATTGGCTCCAACTAGCTCCAAGTATTTGGGGTATAGCTTACTTAGAAGACAGCGGTATATCATGAATCGTAAGGATAAGGAAATATACGATGTCGCTAGATATTTAATCCATTTGCGCGCAGACTGGGAATATACTACACAAAAATTATGACTCACTCATTTATAGGAACGAAAGAGATAATAAAAGAAGCACAAATGGAATTAAAAAAATATTATAATAAAAAGATTATTTATATATATATATATATATATATATATAGAGAGAGAGAGAGAGAGAGAGAGAGAATGAGTTAAGTCTAAATATTTAAAAAAAACGTTATGTATATTAAATGCAATTCCAAGATATTTATTTTCACATTATTCTCAAGTACTAATGGTAAAACGATATCTAAAAACAACGAGCCAATCGATACAGAGAATAAATATACCCCGTCATCACATTGCCTCAATCGTGACTTATCCTCCGATCGTAAAGTATCAGTTACGGAAAGGATTTGTTGGATTCTATTGCCAGACACTACACAGACCGCAAAACGAATCCATTTTACTACCGACTTGCCGCCCGAAAATCCGTAAGGAAAATGCATCACCGCGAATCGCGGCTCTCTATCGTCTTTTGCCAAACGTCGCCCAACATTCGTCAAATAAACGCGAGAATGGATGGCTTGCTTTTAAACAAACAGACAAATAATGGAATTAAATAGATAGTCACATCATAAGAGATAGAAAAATACGGCAAAGAACAATATGCCAGACGAAATGAGAAACGGACGCCAGTCGAAGCATCTTGTTATCTACGACGCGTAACGAAGGTCGAAACTCTTTTGGAATAGCCATGCGTGATTTGACTTTTTTTTATTACGGGGTAGATTGCGATACGCGAGAGTTATATTTCCTTCGGGGTCGTCGATCAACGACACGCCGCTGGTGTTTCCGTAAAAAGTTAATAACAACTTCGTGAGCAGACTTCCTATATCGTGCAGAAAGATATGATAATGACACTTTTTTGCAGGATTAATTCACATTGTACATAAATAAATGCATAAACTGTATTTATATTCCCGTAATGATAAGAATCCAAAATGTTGCATTAGTAAAAACAAATTCGTACGGAATATAATTATAATTGCCATCCTATCTCCATCCAATCATATTCCTTGAACTATTCTACAAACTTATCTACAGGTATTACACGATTAAACAAAGTTTGTGAAATGTCTATATGATATTTTCCCATTTTACAGGATGGCTAGGGGCAATGTCGACGGGTGTCGCCCTGCTCGTGTCGCCGGTGACTATCGCGTTTTGCCGAAGAAAAAGCACGAGAGTAACAGCAGTTCTAGGTGGACTTGTTACCGCTCTTGGCTGTCTCTTCACTTCCTTTGCCACGCAATTTCACCAATTGTTTTTCAGCTATGGCACTGTGGTCGGTAAGTAAAAATTGTATGATTCTAATAGGAAGATTTAATATAATTCTACGGAAAACATTTACGATAGTAACGATATATATTCATAAATATAAGTTACTTCTAATTATTTTAAGTTATTTTAAGTATATAGGCGATGCGACAATGTTGAGATTTATAAATCTCGATATAAGTCTCGATTTATAAATAAATGAGATAATAAAATATCTTTTTTTTTTCTAATTTACTTGATATATCTGAATTATTTCTTTCTGAGCTCATATACATTATTAATTATTGAGATAATGAATAATATTATTATAATTAATAATGACATTTTAATCGTGACATCTGATAATCTGAACTTAAGATCGCGAGGAAAAAAGGTACGTCGCAATTTGTGCGGTGTCATATTACCAAATGGTTATTATTTTAGGAAGTGGTTTAGGTATAGTTGCGCGTCATCTTTCTTTGTTTTCGCCTATCTATATTCGTTATACTAATACTAGTATTAGTTCCATCCATTTCTACCCGAACTTTCCCTCTGACGAGGAACTTTCGCGAGAATCGACAGACAACAATTTCGAAAGCGCGGAATAGTCGGCATCAAAAATGATATTGTTATCCGATCCTATGAACAAATTAAGGACAGCCACAAAGATTAAGTCGGTATTTTCTACCCTAGGGATTGGGGTTGGAATGACACGAGACTGCAGCACATTGATGGTGGCTCAGTATTTCAAAAGAAAGAGAGAATTAGTCGAAATTTTTATCGTCTCAGGAAGTGGTTTAGGTATAGCAGTTATGTCTGCTTTCATAAAAGGAGCAATTACGTATGTATACTTTAAATTATAATTAATATTAAAAACTTATTTGAATTTAGTGATACGACTGAATCAAAATTCGACAAATAATTATCACGTTAATTAAGCTTTACAATCGTACATAATAAAATATTATTATTTCAGAAAATATTATTTCAGAAAATATTTTTAATCGGTTAACGGGAAAGAAATTGTAAATAAATAAAATAATAAATAATTTGTTTTTTATTAAGTATTCAATTTAGAATTAATAAATTATCTTTCAAGCGATAAACTAATATACAATAATTAGAATTATAATTATAATTTATAAATACTTATAATTATATAAATACATAATATCATTATTTTAAAGATAAATATTTTATATAATTTCATCCTTTATTAAAAAGTTTTACGATTAATTATGAGAATATGAAAATGCTAATTATAATAAGTTATCAAGAAATCATGAGTTAACTCATGTAAGGATATTTATATTACAGTAAAATCGGATGGCGACTTGGTCTTCAAGCTGTCACGGGAGTGGTCTTTCTCACTTTTATTCTCGGTACTTTTTATCGTAGTGCTTCGTTATATCATCCCCAACGAAGAGCAATTTTACACTTGAAGAATCAAAAACGCAAGATAAAAGACAAGAACAAGGCTGACGGTAGACCACCATTTTTCGATTTTAGTACTTTGAGAAGTAAAACAGTCAGAATTCTTCTCGTATCTACCAGTATTTCGGCGTTCGGGATCAATACACCAATATTTTATCTGGTAATTATGACGAAAACATTTGGAAGTAATGATACTATGCATATTTTATCTATATCCTACATATTTTTATTTGATAACAAGATGTATGTCTAAATATGTTTTTCATAATATAGACATTGACACAAAAATATATATTAAAGCCTACAAACTAATTTCGAGAATTTGCCTCGAAATTCTTCAATATAATTCAAAAGTAAAATATTGTTTTTTAATAGTTAGTTTTAAAAATAATATGATAATATTAAGTTTTATAAGATCATTGTCTGTATTAATTAAAATTTAAATTTGAATATCTTGATCACAAACGTTTTGACTGTATTTTATTTTTAAACAATTTTATTCTATATGAATATTTTATTCTATATCTATTTGTTTCATATCTATGATTAAGCATATTATATCATCTTAATCACATATACATAGATGGCTTAATATACAGAATAACGATACAAATTAATTTAGTGTTTTATTCCATTTTATAAAATTTTCTACTTATTTATTATACCGAAAAATATACCGAAAAAGACACAATAAAAAGTCGAATCATTTATTGCTATTTAACTAAAGAAAAACTTATCATACATGTACACCTAGCTCTTATTGGTTTTAGTTTTAAATATTTAAGATTAAATTGTTATATAAAATCACAGAAATCATTTGCTATATTATTGAATAGAAGTCAATATTGCAGATTTATCTTCTAACTATACAACCTAATTATACAAAATAATTAATATTAAAATTCGTCAATCCATTTGGAATACATGGAATAAATAATCTCTTTTTGTATCAGGCGCATCAAGTTGAAGAGGAAGGTCTTGGTGATACAGTCGTTTTGCTGCAAGCTTATTTGGGACTAGCTTGGACCCTTGGCTGCATAGCTTTCGGGCTTCTGGTTGTTCATCGCAACGTCGAATGCAGGATAGCCCGCCAATATCTCACGCAAGCAGCCGTCTTTGTATGCGGACTCTGCATTCTTGCTCTTACTGCCGTTCAAGGAAATTATCATGGATATGTTATGTTCGCTTGGATTTATGGTAAAGTCTTATATATTTTATTATTCTATTAAATTACAATAAAAAGTATTCTCAATAATTTAAACAAAAATTTAAATAAAAAGTCTATTATTATATGTTAACAGTTATCGAGTATGTTGTTTTTAATGTAAAGTATTATATTATAATATACATATGTACGATATAATAAATAGAGTTTTATATATATAGTAATCTATCAATCTGCCACATATGTCTTTTCTCTAACAATAAGATAATAAAATCTATGAAAAAGTGATGATGTAGCGCAAAAATTCCCAAAATTACTACAGGGAAGTAATGGGGATCTCTCTCTAACGCAATTCACATCTTTTTTTTCTCTATCTCCTATAATAAAGAACTTTAATGCCATGTTACGAGCAATAAAAAACATTGGTTTTCGTGTAGGTATCTTCTGTGGTGGTTATCATTACAGTTTGAAGATGTATACATACGAGAGGGTGAGAGCACGTAATTTTGCCAGAACGTGGGGTTTCGTCCAGTGCTCCCAAGCGATACCAATTGCAATTGGAGTTCCAATATCAGGTAATAAAAGAAACTACGTAGCAACTTATGTTTCAACGAGTATAAATATTCTATAAATAACTTATATCATCTTATTTAAGACACGCACATTTCAATTATTGATAAAATATTGCATTTTTAAACAGCAAATATTTTTCATAGATTAAACTTCGAAATATCCGAAAATGAAGATTCCACTTTTTGTGAAAATGAAACATTCTAAAATATGACTTAAGTATTTCAAAAACTTGCACTTTTTTGCAGGATATATAAACGTGGGTTGCGGTGGTAAGGCTGGCTACTATTTCAGTTCAACGTGTGTCTTGGTTGGCAGTTTTACGCTCTTTTTCATCGATTTGCATAGAAGAAATTTGTCTAGACATAAACACAGAGCTAATGGTACAAAACATACATGCGCTTCGAACAGCTGTCCTAAACGACGAAGGCCATCGTTCAGTCAGGAACCCGAGAATGAAGGACCTCATGTAGCCGCTGCTGGAGCGGCTGGAGCAACGGCTGCCGCACTCGTTTTAGGAACCGACATTGCTCCGGCACAAGGTATACTTTTTCTTTTGTCCTTTTTACATTTTTCATAATCTTGTAAATAAAAAAAGGAGGGAGACAAAAAGAGAGTTATATTATTACTTTTCTACTTTGTGTACTATTTCTTTTATTACAAGAAATAGAAAAGCAAAGAAATATTAATTTATATTGATAATAATGCATATATAAAATATAATGCATATATAATAATGCATATATAAAAAAATAACATTTATTCTACATGTGACTTGCATATATAATCGGTTATACTCTTCCTCACAGCTCATATTCAGTTTTCAAATAAATAAATTAATATTGTTTGTCCGTTTACATATGCAAAACATATTATAAAATAAATTTCATATTACAATAATATTACAATTGTATAAAGTTCTAAGTGCAATTTGTTTACCATCTTAGGTGAAGCAATAAACGCCTTAGGAACAGATAAGCCGGAGCTCACATGCATCTCGGAGGAAGGTATCGCTGACATGGACTTACCCGACAATTTATTGGAGGATTTCGATTACATAGGGGATTGTATAACTTCATGCAATAAGGTTGAGAATTATCTTATGCTCTCAGAATTCGAAAACAATCTGATTGCTGAGATGCCGATTATTATGGATCGCCGTGGACGCAGATGGTCTTTGGCACGATCTAAAACAAATCAGTCTAATTGTGGTCAGACAAGTAGTATGCAATCGACAACTAATGAGAAAGAAGTCAAATCGAAGTGGCGTTTCACGAATATACCACCTGCCGCTAATAGAATGATTACCGTTATTGATGAAACTAGTGCATAATTACGAGCACAAATAATGAAAGATCATTAACTCTAAACTTGGCAAATTGGAAAAATAACTATAAACAAAGAATATGAAGAAGGCATAATGGAACAATACGCGACAAAATATAATTTTAGCATATTTTTAAAATAATTTTTTTAAGTACAATAAGAAATTGAACTTAATGCGATTATAAAATAAAAAAATCATGTGCTTACAATTTACATTTAAAAAATTTTAAAAATTTTAAGAAACTTTATAACTACAAATACAAAACTTTGTAATTCTAAACAATGTGGAACAAAAATGTACTTTATAAGAAGCATTGTCAAGTATAGGGTTTTCTTTTTTTTTTTTAATCCATTTAGTGCATTAAATTTTTATAATTATCAATTAAACATGACTAAATTTCTGACGTTCAGAAGGAACAAAACTGAAACGCGATTAATATATATATATATGATATATATATATATATATATATATATATATATATATATCAGATTTATTAAATATAAAATTTTTTAATTACTACTTATTATTGCACATACCAGTTTTTAATCAAAACAATCAGAAAAAATTGTAGAGAGTTAAAAAAGATTTGCAAAATGACTGACTGAGTTATTCCGGCCATATATATATATATAATATATCTATTAATATTTAATTAATAATTTAATAATAATATATAATATATCTATTAATACTTAACAAATGTTTAGATATTTTTAATATTTTATTGTAAATTATTACAGCTATATTGTTTACTCATCTTTCATTTATTTAAGTATCTAGAATTTATGTTAAATATAAACATGGTGGATGATAAGCTAATTTTAATATAACTTAGAACAATTTACTGAGAACGTAATCACTTCGGTAATACGGGTTATTTGATTTGCGATGCAATTCAGGACAATAACATCGGCTTTCGACGAAAAGAACCACAGAAATCTTCCGTCCACATGAGAACAACTTCGTTTCATGTCGGCGTATTTCTTTAAACTTCCTATTATTTCTTCATCCAAGATAAAAAGTAGTCTGTTAATATTATTAAGTTAAATTTTAAATTTTATATTTTTGTGAAAAGGAAATCTACTAGTTACACGAATGAAATAGTAAGCTCAGATTCTTGGTACAAATACTGCGAATTTACATAATTGTTATCAATTAATAAGGCAGTTGGAAATACAATTGGTATATAGTAATGACTTAATATTGATTAAATCAAATTGAGTAATATTTTGCAGTAATATTTTTGATGTATAATTGTTTATAAATTATTTTTTCTTATTAGAGAATTGATTCTGATTAATTTAATTTACTGATGTGCTAATAAAATTTAATAAAAAAATTAATAATATATTTTATCAGATATTTTTTATTAGATCATTTACAATCTTTTTATAAATGATTGAAATATTAATATCAGTTTTAGCCACATACTTAATAAGAATAAAAGAACTAACTGCAAATGAACAAAGAAACGCTTGTATGTAGATATACTAGCTTAAGATTTGAAAACTAGTCTATTTGAGAAGTGTATCATAAAAATATGAATGCAACATGCATATGTACGTTTATATTATTTATAACCTTTTTTTTGGGACTCAATTCCTACAACGAGATGCCATAAACTCATGATTAACTCAAAATATAATAATGCGCATCTATTTATTTATCAAATTATTTATATTAGTATGTAATTTATATTAGTATGTACTACCCGACAACGATGTATATACACTTATAAAATGTTAAATGTATGCAAATATTGGCACAGATTATTACGATGTCTATAAAAACAATCGCGTCTTACTAATTAATATCTGAGAAAAGTTCCCCCGAATATAAATTACATCTTTTGCTGGAATAACATTACTATAATTTTATAGTAATATATGATAAATGTATAAACAAAAAGATTACACTAATTAATCAATGAATTTGATTGTGAATATAAATTTCGTAAATATATGCGAATATTAATTACTTAATGTAACTAATGATAATTAATTACTTAATTAAGAAATGCTCATTCAAGCAATAAAAATAATGAATTATTTACTTACACTTATTTGAGAAATATGCATTTCTTAGAATGATTTATTCAACTAACATAAAAATTAATAACATATTAAATTGACATCGTTTAAAAAATTACGTAAAATTTATCAAATAAGTTATTTTATAGTTTATGTTCTGAATATCTTTTTCTCACTCTGAAATTACTGCCATTAATCGTAAGAAACTCATTTTAAAGATATTCAAAGAACAGTGATGACATTGATTGGATGATTAAAAATAAGGATGATAATATAATTATTTCTTCTATGATTTCGACATTATAAAGTATATAGACATTAAATTATTAAGTCAAGAATATTGTATTAAACTTTTGTATTAACTTTTCTGAGAATTGATTTACATCAAAAAATCCAATAGATGCAGAGTGATCATTTAAAATTATCATTATTGAATTCCATAATGAAGAATAAATTGCTAAATATATGATAGCAACAAGAATGACATCAAACAAAAATTGTAAAACATTGTATTGTTGTAATATAAATGTAATGTTGTTAATATAAAAATCTGATTCAAATATAATAGCTCTTATATGCGCATCATTTTTTATTTTTTCATATTCTAATCACAGATTTTCTACATCCCACTATAAAAAGTCTCTTAATTTTAAATTACATTTTATCAGCATGAAATAGCTGCAGCACATGCTAATAGACGCAATCTAAAATTGGGTCGAAGTAGAAACAGCACGACCGAACGCTATTACCATTTCAATGAATGTGATATCGATAGCGTTACGTTAATTACAAATTCCTAATCCACCTACTAGTTTCAAATGAGGCGTGTATTATGTCGCACGCGGTTCGTTACGTTTAATTTAGTGACAATCAAAGAATTATATTTCTAAATCACCGATTAATCGTTCATACAATTGTGCTCTTAAAAAATGAATATTCTGCTTTTAGAACATTCTGAAATGTTTATTTAAAAGTAAAAATAAAATAATTCATACCTGATAAAAAAAGTTCATGTATCAAGGTAATGAAATGATGTTACAAATATTGTACAGAAAACAATACAGAAAACAATTAAACTTTTTATATTAATTACAAGCTTTAAAAAAAAAATTCAGACTGAGGCTTATATATTTTAAATCCATTTTTCTTAAAAATCGATTTTTATGAGATAGAAGAGTAATATTTAATTAAATAATTTAATAGTCGTTTGATTAACATAACTAAGTTAAGAAGTTAATTTTCTTTTAATTAATAATCTTATATAATTAAAATAATTCGCCCAAATTATTATATTGTTTTAACGATAAATTGATCGTTTATACTTGTTTATATAGTTTATATTTGTTAAAGAATTCTTAAATTATATTAAACAATATTCAAATTATATTTTAAAAAATTAAATAAAAAGTATATCTAAAGTCATGTATTATCTTGTATCGTATATTAATTAGCACGCAATAGTATGTGTGGCGATTGGTTCGGCGCGAACGATAAGAGGTAGTACAGCAACGGACAGTCGTCGCTACAAGACGTCTCACGATCAAGTATCCTCGTGGCATGATAATATATTCTTACGAAAAAAATCATAAGATTGTGCAAAATTTCAAGGTAAGTTTCGCGGGATATTTTAGTAAAATAGTAAAATTGTAGAGAATCATTAAGAATGATTCTACTTTCCTACTTTTCTATATGAATCTCCTTTTTTTATTTTGATGAAACTTAAACTAATAGAAAGAGAGAGAAAGTAGAATTTAATGATTTTTATACTAAAAACTTGACTGCCGTTTTATTAATATAAACGATTCAATACCACAAATTTTTAATACTTTATAAAAATCCTATGGAAATGATTATATTTGTTGAATATGATTATAATTGTTGCATATTTGTTTATAGAATATGTATACTTATTCTTTTGCGTTTACATGCATATCTTTATGTATTTCATAATTTATTAGAATTTCAATATAATTGAAAAATATAATTTTCCATCTTCAATATCACTTTGATATCGTGAAACAAGTATTGTAAGTTATATGAAAAGCTCTGCTAGCGTTTTGAATTATTTTGGCTGGATTTATGAATTCAGACATGTGTCACTTCAACCCCTCTTTCGATCAATCTAATTCCTCGCATTTTCTCATCACTCTTCTAACCGTTTAACTCATCGATCATATTGAGTAATATTAATTAAACCATGGCGAAAATAAAGATTGCAATGTAAATCCAGTATAAGGAAAGAATAACAAAAGCGCAAATTTTTTAGGAAACATAAATTAAAATTAATGAAAACGTAAAAGAAGTATTGTACTTCTGAAATGTTTGATGTTTCTATTTAAGCTTCCTAGAAACATTGTTCACGCTTTTGTCTTATCTTAATGATTGATGAATGATTAATGAATGATGAATTATCTTTCTCTTATGCTAGATTTATACTCCAATGTTTATTTTCGCCAGGAAACCGATGAGGAATGTATCCACGTGCGAGTGTACAACGGGTGCACTAAACCATACAATAATAATGCGAGATAAGAATCGTGTCTTGCAGCATTAAGGACTACGAAACGAAGATGGCATATGGGAAATTGCACGTACTACCATTGATTCTCTTTATCTTAATCCCCGTGACATTTGTGATTACGTAAGTTCGTAATTTTTAAACGATGGAAAAATTATTGCATCACATTATTATTAAAAGTATAATAAGTGCATTTGTTAAACTATATATAATATTAATTTTTCTAACAAATCTAACAAATAAGTTTTAATACCTCTTCCTTATATACTTAATTATTTCTTCTCAGAATACACTGCTAAATATAAAACAATATCTATACAACATTCGTGGAATTAAATTTGACTATTTTAATCACTATTGATAATGAACATGGCGAAATTATACTTTATTTTCAGAACCTTGAAGTCAGTGAAAAGAATTCTTCATTTGATTTATTTAAATAAATTGATTTTAATATATTATTTTATCCGATTTAAATATAATTTTAGATGTTATAGATCTTATTTTGTAAAATAAAAATAATTATTGTCTTTGATGTCGAAACGTGGTAAAACATTACAGCATTATAGCTAACATTAAGTATACCTAAAGATAAGAATCTTCATATTCGTTTGACATCTAAAAGTTGCAATTTTTTCACATATATAGGCGACTAAAGAAATTTTAAAAATTAAATTAGACTTTTATTAAAGTCTAAGTTCTTTTAAAATAAATAAGCAGGAAATATATGTTACAGAATTATTTAACGATCGAGAGCTATTCATAAAAGAGCTTTGCAAGCAGTCGAGAAAGTCAAGGAAACCTGACACAAGCGTTTTATATACTCGTCCACGCCACACGAGTTTGTAGTTTATAAGCGGTTCATGTTTCAGATACACCATATCGGTGCAATGGGATCATGTGGTGCCTGGATTCCCTTATATATCAGAGACCGGCACATTGTCACCAGAATCTTGCATATTCGCGCAATGCCTGAATGTCGCGGCTTTTTTACGTATGTAACTTTTGTATAAATTAAATTGGATTTGTTATTTAGTTTGTTATTTAGAGAAAAAAATTTTAATAAATTAAATATACTCTCTCTCTCTCTCTCTCTCTCTCTCTCTCTCTCTCTCTCTCTCTCTCTCTCTCTCTTCTCTCTCTCTCTCTCTCTAAATACACAAATAAAAAGAATCCAGAAGAAAAATGTTTAGTATAAGATTTAAAACACAAGAACAATAACTTAAATATGTTTTACAGCAAATATAGTATACTAAAAAAAAAAAAAAAAAGAAAAAGCAAAAAATTTTGCTTGGATTTGATTAAAAAATTAAATTTGTATTTTTCACATAGTCGGATGTTGCGTTTACATCAGGCATCGACAAGTACAGCAATGGCAGATAGAAAAAGGCCGCGATCTCGTAGATAAAAAAGTTATCATAGCGACAACATCCTGTGGTATCCTCGCTTGCTTCGGTCTCGATATACTCGCTAATTTTCAAGAAGCTCGCGTAGTTGCCGCTCACATGGTGGGAGCGATGACTTTCTTCTCTGCCGGCACTCTCTATTTCTGTCTTCAGGTATACAAATATGAATCGTTACGTTTTACTATAGATATTTCGATACTAAAGACAATATTAATTATTTATGATGTTGCTGTTATCTTTTACACAAAATTGATTGAATATTTTTAAAATAAATATCAAAATGATTTTCTTTCAATTTCTTAATACTAACGTACAAAGATTTTCATTATAGTTTCTATCATTTTTACTTTATTATTATATTTTTAGTACTTTATCGTATTATTTTGTTATTATATTTTTGTTTTAATTTTCTTCATGTTTCTTTTATTTGTAAAAATCTATTTAACATTCTAGACTAAATAAAATAATATAAATAATATAATACATAAATATAATAATATAATAATATAAATAAAATAATACATCATGATCAGCTTTATCATCTTTGTTTCAATAATTTTTTTAAAGAAGCAAATGTACTCTAATTATAGATAATTCTTTTATATATCTTTATAAAATAATTATTATAATTTTTTAGACATATCTGAGTTACAAAATGGTACCTTCTGTGAACGGCATAATTGTTGTTTATGTGCGTGCAATTCTCTCAGCTCTCACATTGATATTGACAATTGCTACGATCATTCCTGGCTATATCTCGATGTTCGAATTCCAAGGTAAGTATACATATGCAATTAAATTTTTAATTTATACAAATTATATTGTGGTAACCTGCAACATTCTCTTAGATCAAAATTCTTCATAAAAGTTCTTCATTATTAAGAAATTCTTCATTATTCGTTGAAAAATGTTTTAAATTTTAATTTTACCATAAGATAATATGTAAAACTAAACTAAAATAATTTAAATATTTTTGAGAATTTTAAATGATTAAAATAAAAATTTAATGTCACAGGTAACGATTACAAAAAATGGCTGCCAACGGATGGTGGTTGGGGCTGGCATGTTGCGAGTACTATATGCGAATGGATTCTCGCGATTGTCTATTGCGCGTTTCTCCTTACTTTTGTTCCGGAATTTCGATTAATTAATTTTGAAGAGCCCGTAGTCACGGTATCTTGATCAATATTATAAAGTAACATTTATTTCATTTATTTTATAAAAAGAAATCACATTTTATTAAAATATAAAGATAGAATAAATAATCATCGAAATATTTATGTAGGATAAATTGATTACTAGAATAAAATATCAAAAATGTTTGTGTATGATCATCATATTTAAGCATTTCGCTTAATTATTTTAACAGACCAACAAAATTATTTTTAGATTTCGCCAAATTTTTAAACATGAATGAAAAATACTTATTCAGCAAAAAGTCATTCTTTCTTTATCAATTTTTTAGTTATTTTTTTTTTTATAATTCATAATTTTATAAATTTTTAGTATACAAGATGTTCTATCACACACACACACACACACACACACACACACACACACACACACACACACACACACACACACACACACACACACACATTATTACTAAATTTTTTTATTTCTCCCTTTATTGCTATAAATTTTGTAATAAAGATTTTTTTAATCCAAAATATAATCCAAAATATAACGACAAACTATTCTTTGTCAAAACAATTTTAATATTTAGTAATATTAATTTGTAAGAAAACTTGATAAAATTAAAATTAAATTAAATATAATTAAAAAACAAAAAGAGAAAGATTTTGTTACTTTGCTGTATTAATTCGTTGTTAAATCTTAATTCTGAAAAATCTTTTTATCTTATTAAAAGTTTTTAAAAGTTATTAAAAAGTTATTAAAATTCTGATATTGAAATAAGAGAAAAAAACAAAAATTTAATTTTTTCAAAATTTATTTACGACTTATACTAAAGAAAATACGAAGAATAATACAGGAGCATCTCATATGTATTTTTATTTATTCTCATAATTAATTAAGAAATAATAATTATAAAAAATGAGATTTATAAAAAATAAATTAATGTTATAAATAATATTGTTAATGTTATATAAAATTAATTATAATGTTTTGTTTTAGCTAATATATTTGGATAAAATTGAGAGAACAACAGCATCAGATAAAACAGAAGCAACCATACCACAAGATACGTAAGCCTCCTTCTACATTAATCTATTAAAAATTTTTTTATTATTTTAGCTAAACTTAGAATCCAACACATCCTATTATATAAGGAACGTCTCATATGTTTCATATATAACTGCATATAAATTATATTATTATTTATTAGTAACAAAATGTTTCTATATGATGTGTACACACACACACACACACACACACACGCGCGCGCGCGCGCGCACACACATATCACATTTAAATTTAAATTTGTAGACAATATCTAAATGTTCTTTAATTCTTTATAAAATCTTTATAATAATATAATTAATACAAAATTCTATAATTAAGAAATTTATTTATATAATCTTAAAAATATACATCATTCAAAGCAAATAAAGATTGATACATATTTCTGTTTATTTTGGCAGAAGCTTAATGAAATATTTTTAACGATTGCCTAAATAGTTTCTGAAATGTTTCTACAATTAAAATATATAACCAAACGCTATTGGTAAATGTTTATGTCAAATTTATTTAAAAATGGAAATCATCTTTGCAATAGATAAACAATAAATAATTATTTAAATTAACATTATGCACAAAAACTCTTTAAGAATAACCTAGATATTTAAATCATTTTGTTAATTGTATTCATAGAATTTCAAATATTAATAAATGCAGTGTCATTTATGATTTGTAATTTTGAATTAATTATCAATATTCATGCCCTATCTAGTTAGTAATTTTGTAGTTCTTTTCCTGAAACGCGATAATCAATTTTGAAAAATAAGACTAATCACTTAGAAGACTATTTACTTAGTCAAAAATAAGACTAATGTAAAATCGTTAGTAATATTTGACGTTTATTATATACATACACTTAAAATATACGCATAGAATTTGTACACGTAATATATATTTGTAATAATCATTATAAAATTAATTATGCAAAAGAATAGTTTATAATAATATTAAAAATATGTTTTAAAATAATGCTAATATAAATGTCAAAAGTTTCTAACTATCAGTCTGTCAGTGATATCAGTCTGTTTTCTTCTCTGAGATTGATTGTCGAATGTTACAAAGAGATATCTACAAAGTGGAAAGCAGGAAAGGTGTGAATACCGATATGTATCTATTTTAACCATAAAATGACAAATCCTAGAGTGTATTCCGATTTTTTCTAACAATATTGAAACTCTACAATACCTGACACGAATTACAGATACATTTTCAGCATTGGCAATAATGTCGAAATGATACACAAAGCAGCATAAATTTAATGCAACCTTCTCTTATATAATCCATTGTATAATTCATCCAGGCTAAAGTGGGATCATCTTACATACTTCATCTATAGTATCTACATAGTGTTTCTTGAGGCGCATGTTTATTTTTGTGTTCAGTGTTCTGAAGTAATGAATTAGTAAAATTCTTATGTATCCATTTCTGTATCTGCAAAATTAACATCGTTATGTTCAATATGCATACATTCTGCAAAATCATTAATTTTAGAAAAAAAAAATTGTAATATGAAATACATGACATTATAATAAATGAAAAATTGTAATATGAAACACATGACGTTATAATAAATAAACGTTATTATATAATAAATAAATTATATAATAACATGTATTCGTTTATGTATTTTTTTACAGGCTATCTAATCATAATTGACAGAGAGCTTATGTATAAATAAAGCCGATTTTACTGATAATAAATAAAAAAATTTTTACCGCGTCGCAAGTTTTGCAACTAATAAAAAGTTATTAATTAATAAAAAGAGCGAATTTGGAGAGGCAGTTCAATATTACGCGCATTTACGATTGTTAGATATGCAATAACATGTTTGGGAGTATGATCTACAAATAATGCAATATTCGCTTATTTGCACGCATCCAAACATTTCGCAGCATTTCCAGCAATAATGAAAGCTATATCTCGTAGGCATATGTTTAATCACGAATTTTTATTAATTAATGATTTACTATCGATTTATAACTCCTTTATTGAAAGATACAAGACTTTCTATCTTGTTTTGACAACGCTACTTGCATACAAATTTGTGTCAGGAAGTGTAGAAAAAATCTTTTATATCACACATGAAGATATATCAAGTTTAAGGAAATACTGACTTATTGTTTCTTTGTAAATAAAATAATTTTTTAAATTTGTATGTTGTTTATAATAAATATCAATACACAAACATATTCATTAAAAATTAATAATTTTATCGACTTTCATGAAATAAATAGGAATAAGATATTATTTCTTTTCATGTTACATTTATATGTTATTCATCTAATTTCTTACTCAATAACATTAAAGTAAAATTTTTGTAACATAAAATATAAAGTATAATAAAAAATCGTATTTTAACGTAAATATCGTAATTTAACGAAAATAAACGAAAATACATGAAAAGAACAAGAGTTATTGTGCTTAATAAAACTTACCTGACAGAGTAATTTACTAGAATAAGTATAATTTATAATATTAATCAATACTGCAGTTGTACTAATTTCCCTAGAAAAGAAATTGCACGTAATATAATACAATAAAATAATGTAATAAAGTTTTGATTGTATGCAAATGAAAAATTTGCAATTAAAATATAAAATTTGTGAAAACGTATTATTACTTAAGTTTGACTTTTTCCAAATTTAATAAAAATGTCCAAGTTTAATAAAAATGTAATTGAATAAAGCATCATTTGCATGTCTCTGAAACATAATGAAACAGATTAATATAGAATTTAGTAAGAGTGATTGTACTTGCATTGTCTTCTGTAGAAGCAGTCGCGTAATCATTTTTGAATGTTTTTAGCGTATAAAGGAAATATACGAGACTAAACATATCATTATAGCAAGCTACAACTTTAAACACATCTAGATCTTTAATTTTCCAAATTTCATCTCAATCTTTAGCTCGTGAGAAGTACTAGATACAGAAAAATTCAAATCAATCATTACAGAATTTCATTCCCTCCACCATGGTAACATTTGTTGTTTATTTTTTCTGAAAGTTTTATCATAAAATTATAATTTGTATTTGTATTTGTATTTTATATTTTTATTTAAAGTATATATATATATATATATATATATATATGAATTAAATTCAAATAATTATATTATCAATCACGTACCGTTATTTTTAGCGGATTTGAAACGTATTGATTATCAAATTCAGTACACAAATTTTTTATATCGATTAAAAATTCTTTTCATTATCTACTACATCGAGAAAGAAATAGAATCGTTTACTGTGTTATAAGAACATATCATTTTATTATTATATTATTATATTATTTTAAATGTATTAAAAATTTCATTATTATATTAAACATTATATCAATACATTTATAATAAAGTGATATAAAACTTTTTATCTTAAAATAGACTTTTAACGTTAATAATAATTTTAAAAGAGAAACTATATGTAAACTATACTTGCGTTTTAGAATACTTCTATATCTTTAAAAAAATACTTAGAATACTTCTACATCTTTGAAAATTATATTTATATAACAAAATATAAATGTTTTTCTATTGATTTATTATATATATTAAAACTGTGTAAATTAATAGATATTTAAAATGGTTTATAATAATTTTTATAATAATTTTCAGTATTATATTTATATTTATCGTTATAAGTGATAGAAAATAGTGTATTCTCTGAATTACGATCTCTCTGCTTCGACAGTTCGTCGAAAAAATGCTAACCGACCGATGATTCGTGTCAACAAACATCGATGTGTATAAAGGACATCATAATAAGTAATGGGAGATCATTATTTATAACTCAATACAGATTATTATTTTTTTGCTCTTATGTACTTAAATATATATTATTAAAATTGATTTTAATACAAATTAACCATGGAAAATGGATATTAAAATATTTCTTTTAAATTTTATTAACATAAAAATAAAGAAAAATGTAATTAAATGTAAAAGTTTTTAAAATGTCTTCTTATACAGGTAAATATATTATTAATAAATTAATCGTAATTAATATTAATATTTATTATGAATTAAATTGTAGGATTAAACGCATTATATATAAACATTATGTTGATTAGATGTAATTCGACTACAGTGCCAATTATAATTTGAAATTTTGAACTAATTATCAATATTCATGCCACTCTTCGTTAAGTAATTCGATTGTAATTCTTTTCGTAAGGTACAATATTCAATTTCCAAAAATAAGATTATTCGACTAGTCAAAGATAAGACTAATATAAAATCGTTAGTATTATTTGACGTTTATTATATACATGCATTTAAAATATACATACAGAAGTGGTTTACGCAACTTAGTATATCATAGTATTATTAATGATTATTATAAAATTAACTATGTACAAGAATAATTAGTATAATAATAATAATAATATTAATATATTTTTTAAAATAATGCTAACATAAATGCAAGAAAGATGTGAATACCAATTTGTATCTATTCTAACAATCAACCACAATGACAAATCCTAGATTGTATTCTGATTTTCTTTAATAATATTGAAACTCTATAATATCTGACACGAATTACATTATCAGCAATAATGTCGAAATGATACACAAAGCAGCATAAATTTAATGCAACCTTCTTTTAAATAATCCAAAGACTAAAGTGGGATCATCTTCATTTATAGTACATACTTCATCTATAGTACGTACATAGTATTTCATGAGGCGCACGTTTATTTTGAGTTCAATGTTTTGAAGTAATGAATTAGTAAGATTCTTATGTGCCCACTTCTGTATCTGCAAAATTAACATGGTCATGTTAAATATGCATTAAATATACATTTTGCAAAATCATTAATTTCAGAAAAAAAATTGTAATATGAAACACATAACATTATATAATAATGTTATGATATTACTCATGTATCAAACATCTATTTGTTTATGTGTTTTTTTACAGGCTATCTAATCATTATCGACAGAAAGCTTATATGCAGACAAAGATGCAGACGATTTTACTGATAATGTCTAAAAAATCCTTACCGCGTCGCAAGTTCCGCAATTAATTAAAAGTTATTAATTAATAAAAAGATAAGAGCGAATTTGATGAGTTCAATATTACGCGCATTTACGATTGTTAAGTATACGAGATGTTTGGGAATATGATCTATAAATAATGTACTATTCGCTTAATTGCACGCATCCACATATCTTGCAGCGTTTTTAGCAACAAAGGAAGCTATATCTCGTAGGCATATATTTATTCATGAATTTTTATTAATTAATAACTTACTAGCAATTGGGGAATACGAAAAATACAGCATCTTTTATCTTGTTTTGACAATGCTACTTGCGTAAATACTTGTATCAGAAAATATAGAAGATTCTTTATATCATACATGATATTAAGTTATATGAAGTTTTAGAAAATACTGACCTATTGTCTTTTTGTAAATAAAATAATTTTTTAAATTTGTATGTTATTTGCAATGAATAATAATACACATACATATATAAAAAATTAATAATTTTAACGACTTTTATAAAATAAATAAAAATTTAGGTATTATTTCTTTTTATGTTACATTTATACGTTATTCATTTATACGTTATTCTAATTTCTTACTCAACAACATTAAAATTTTTGTAACATTATGACATAAAATATAATCAAAGAATCATAATTTTACGAAAATATATGAAAAGAACAAGAATTATTGTGCTTAATAAAACTTACCTCACAGAGTAATTTACTAGAATATGTATAATTAATAATATTAATTAATGCTGCGGTTGTACTAATCTCTCTAGAAAAAAATTGCATATGATATAATATCATAAAATAATGTAATAAATATTTTCCGTCTTGCAGACGCTTTTCCGTATTCAGACGAAAAATTTGCATTTAAAATTTGTGAAAATGTATAGTTACTTAGACTTGATTTCTTCCAAATCCTTTAATAAAACGACACTGAATGAAGCATTATTTGCATGTCTCTGAATAACATAATAAAACAGATTAATATAGAATTTAGTAAAAGTGATTGTCCTTGCATCGTCTGTAGACACGAAATAATTTCTTAACCACTTTAGATTATCGAAGAGAGATAGAAGATTCTTAATATTATTACAGCAAGCAAGAAGTTTTAACATTTCTAGATATTTAATTTTCGAAACTTTATCCACATTTTTAAATAATTCATCAAAAGAAACGCAAGATACAGATAAACCATTACAGAATGTCCATTCTTTCCACCATGGTAATAATTTATTTTCTCTAAAAAATTTTATCATAAAATTATGATTTGTATTTTTGCATATTTTTATTTAAAGTATGACGTGTATTGCAAATATAGTAAAAATATTACAATAGAAGAATTAATTAATTACGTCGTATTTAACAAATGCCATTGCAATTTAAATTCAGCATATTTTTTGCATTCGCTATCACCGAGAACACATGCCCATCTTAGAGCTTCTTGTCTTAAACATTTAATAAAATTGTCCTCATTAGATTTTTCCTCGTTTCCAATCTTTTGAAGAAGCGGACCCAGTTGCATTTGTAGTTTCCTCTGAGTATTGTGAAGTAACACAAAGATAACATTAATTATTTAAAAAATTTTAAGCTGAATCTTGTAGACACATAAAAAATTTTATTTCTCTAAATTAGTTACATCATATCTTTTAGAGAAAGATTTAGATAATTATTAAAAGTAAAATATTAATATTTTGGACATAACAACATGAGTTGTTAAAATTTTCTTTACTGAAATCGCTTTTACCTTGAATATTGTACTATCAGTACTATTAAACGGTAGAATGTATGACATGTGCTCAGCAGCTTTGAACATAAAATACCATGGTATATAGTCCGTTTCCCACTTTAGATAGCTTACCACATCCCAAAATACAGAAGAATCTAATTCGCCTGATATTGTTAAATGGAATGTGTCATCGATGATTTGCGCACGATTTAAAGTATTAATATTTGTATAATTCTCAGAATTAAGATACTTTATGATTTTTAACCAACTTTCCAAATTATAAAATACACGGTAGTATCCTGTCATGCGATAAATAAATTATTTGCCATTAAATTGTATTAAATTAATAATGTAATTAATTTATATTAATAGAGATAGAATATCATTAAATGTTATTTTTATTTTTAAATGTGACCAAAAATACTATTATTAAGTAATAACTTAGCTTGTATTGAAAACAATAAAAAATTTTGTATTTGGTATTTATAAACTGATATTGAATTTACATCGAATGTTGCGGATATTTCGGTTGACAACTTCTTTACATATAAAATATAAAAATATAATATAAAAAATTTTTATAAAACTTAACTTTTGTTTACAAATATTTCATGTCAGAAAAGATGAATCGAAGAATTTCATCAAATATGTGAGTACGATTATTAAAAAACTGCGTCAAATATAATTTCTTTAAAAAAATATAATTTGCATTAAGATCTTTAAAAGGAGTACAGGCAATTCTAATTTACTTTAAATATCCAATTTTAAAGTCATATGTTTTATTTAAGAACTCTGCTACAAAAATAAGTCAAGAATCTTTTCTTTTTCATAGTTAAATCTTTAAAATACAAGATGAATAAATTAATGATATTCCACATTAAATTATTTGATCGTGATTTACCTGTTTGTTGCTGATTGATTATTATGAACTGACTATGTTCAGAATTGTAGCATTTTTCAAGAAAGTACTGTTGGGTCACAATCATTTTCTTGCAAATCTTGGGTAAAATTTGTTTTAAATTTATATACACTTGACTTCTTAATGGTACCATCCAGTTTTTGGAGGCAGTTTCTAGAAAAATTTTCGTCCATTCATTATTAAAGATTTCCGTTACATTAAGAATAGGATATTGCTTTTCTTGTATCCAAGGATTCATCAAGTCTTTCACATTAAGTTTCTCCAAATCCATAGTTTGTGAATCATAGACAGATTGCATTACAGTCCAAAAATCGTCCAGACTTCCCGTCCTTACAGAAATATATAAAAATTAGTTCTATTCGTGATGTATATTCTATAATAGAACAATACCAGCAGGCAAACATTTTCTCGATATAAGTAGCATAAATTTACACAATTAACACAAATTTACACAATTTTTATAATTGTCGAAAAACACGCATTATTAATTCGCATTATTCGCTTAGTTTAGTTCTTGTGGGACAAATGCTCGTGATTTTATTTGCGATAAAGTCTCAACACTGACTGCACCGATTGAATTTTAATTGTGATCATTGAATAACAGATAAATAAATTGTATAATAAAAATGTTTTCAATTTTTATCATTATCATCTACAAACGAAAATACATACATATAATGATATATTCGAAAAATAATTACATTAAATTTTATTGCTGATTAGTCATTGATTCCAAATTTTTGGAAATGAAATTTTCTTTTTATTTTAACACATTTAAATTTTTTCTTATTTCAAGAAGTAAGAAAATATTGGAAAAAGTAATTTTATATATAGTAATATAGTTTTTATACAGCACAAATATAACAAAGAATATAGTAAATTATTATTTACATATAACCTTATCATGCAAAAAAAAATAACTGTAATAAAAAATAATTTATTTGACAAAAGGAAAAGAGAGAAGAAATACAAGGCAAGAAATATACTTACTCTCTTTTCATATACACTTTAATCCCTTTCTGGAAAATTTTATCACCCATTATATGATGTAGCATACGCAATATGGAAGGTGCTATAACAAATGAGCGTTATAAGATCAAACATACAAGAAATTATATCGACAGTAAATTTATCGAAGTTCTCAGAAATATTGAGACTACAATTAAATAAAAATTTCGATGTTCTTAGAATTTACGTATTTGTTTTAAAATATATTTTTACTTATTTTAATGAATAAAAAAAAGTAAATTGAAGTAAAATCTTATTATTGATATAATTCTTAAATAATTTGACATGTGTTAATTGTTTGAACGTTATATATTCAGTATTGTTATACCTTTTATGTAATAGGTGAAAGAGAAAAGAGAATTAATTTCAGAGATACTGTTAACTTCTGAATCAAGAGGATTCATAATATGTGAATCGTCTAGACGGAGAGATTCTTGTTGAGTCTGGACTACGAACAAATCCAACATCCGAGAATCTGGCATAATCTAAATATTACAATATTACAAGTATAGTCATGAAATAAATAATAATTTAATTATCAAATTATTATCATTAGACTAATAACCATTAACAATATCAATAAATTATTAAAAATTTTATAAACGATTTCACATGAATGCGATAAAATTCTTTATGTTTGACTTAAAATAATCGTTATAAATAATTATTAAAAATATTAAAAGAATATTCTTTTTCTTCTTATATGCTTTCAAATATAACTTATATCAGTTTTATTTAAAAGTATTGTCACAGACAAGAGAAAATACCTGATTGATTATGTACACGCCGAACAACGTAGCAATACCCTCATTCAACCACATGTAAGACCACCGTGATGGATTAACATTACTAAACAATTGACTTATAACTTTACGTCCTATTATACGTGATAACTTTATTTGACATACAATGGGATCTATTTCTTCATTGTAAATAATATCTTCTTCTCTGAAAGTAGCAAATGAACAATGTGTTACATCTCTGTTACAAATTCATATTACAAAAATAATTACCCTGCCATTTTTTATTACTAATAATATTATCTACTACATATAATATTTTCCACGTTTTTCTATTCTGTAACTGTTTTGCTATAAAAGTATAAAAATTAATTTCTTTAAATGCATATTCTACCTGTAAAGTACGAATTGAAATTTATCCATGCCACCATCTATCAAACCCGTTATCACATATTGATTTGTCATTAAAAATCCTTCTGGTGGTTTAATCAATCGATATTCAACCACGATTATGACATCTTTAATTAATTGTAAAGTTTGATTCCACCATTGCATTTTCATTGACTCCCTGCTCCATAAGTTATGGTTTTGTATGAGAGAAATATTAGTATAGTCATTCTTATCAAATATTACAATTCCTATTCGGTACGCGAGTATTTCAGAAGTTGTGGCAAAGAATGACAACGCCAAAGACAATGTTTCTGATGTAGATATATTAAGTAAAGCTATGTTTGAAAAAACATTGTAATGTTCAGCATGCCATATAGCAATAGTAAATTTAGCTTTTAGTCCTGGTTCATCCCAACATGGAAAAAGACGTCGCATTCCTGTCGCTGAGTTATTTATTACAATAAGCCATCTAACATATTTAATTAATTTTATTAGTATATTATGAAATGAGATAATTCCTTATTTTTCAATAGCATTGGAAACTAATATAGGAACTGAGGGGGTAGCGAATATATTTTAATAGAAATATTTTTTTCAGTTATATTTTAGTACAAGATATGCCCTTTCTTTTTATTACATTTTTACAATTTTATATACTTATTTTATTATACTCGTATATCTAGAGATCATGAATAAATATTGAAAGATTCGAATTAAAAATTCTATTTTATATACGCAGCCAATATTTATAAAGAATTTATTTAGTAAAATATCTTTAAGGAAGGAATAATATTGTATTGTTTTGTATTATCATTTTCATATTGTTATTTTCATAACTTTTTGCAGAATGTTTATTCGCTAAGTACATATTTTGTAACAAGATCAAAGTCTCTTCCAAAACTTTATAAATATTATAACGTTATTTTTATGAACATATTACAATTAACTTTCATTATCATGCAACATAAGTCATTGTGAATCATTAATTTCCAGTAATTAATAGATTTTTGGTTATATAACGATTATATAACATAAGTATATTTGCACAAATTTGCTCTAGATATTATGAGTGAATATTAATTTTAATTAATTGAGGGACATAAATAATAGACACATTTTCTATATTATTACATAATATTTTTAATATAATATGTATATTTTCTTACTCACTTTTTATCTCCTGTCGCATTTCTATAAGATATCTTGACAAATCCTCCATCAGTAGCAATAAAACCTTTATACATTATGCGCAAAGTATATTTACCAGGATATAGGGTGTCAACGAAATTCAAGACGACAATTTGCAGTTCGTGTATATAAGTAATATTACCGGTTACATACATTGTTATATCTTCATCGATAATTTTACTTAATGTAAATTTATTTATTTCTAAATTTGCTAAATGCAGGCTTATCTTATGTGTAGTTCTAGAAATCATAATGCTAATATCACATTCTCCGTAGAAGATATCTTTTTCTAGATCTAATGTTAGTTCAATTTTGTATTTTTTTGGTATTATAAAATCAGGCAACAGACTGGCATGTACTGTTGCAGACCCTATATAAGCATATGTAGCGTTGGATGTGATTTTTTCAGTGGTTTCTGTTATTTCCGACCTTCTGATTCTGGTAGTTTGTGGTCTGTTTGTTTGCTCGTTACTTATTTTAGGTTTGTCGAATACATTTTCTTTATGTTGATTAAGAGCCGCAACGTAATTTAATATTAAACTTCCATATAGTAACACTTTTATTAATTCGATGATATTCATCTAAACAATTTTTTATTTACAGAAATATATTTTTTATAAGAAACAGTAAAATTATATTGTCGAAATTTGACTTTTGCAAAATCAATAAAAGTGTAGTTATAGACTCTTTTATTGGTAAGTTTATAATCACAACAGAAAGTATAAAAATAACTGAAAAAAATCTGTCTCCTCGAAAATAGGATTTTAAGTTCTAAATATCATATATCTATATAAATTAAATTTAAATAATTATATTATCAACCACGTATCGTTATTTTTAGCGAACTTGCAATGTATTGATTCTTAATTTCAATATATATTTTTGATATCGATTAAAAGATTCTCTTATTATCTACATTGAAAAGAAATAGAATCGTTACTAGTTTTATGAAAATGTATCATTTCATTATGAACTTAAAAATTATATCGCCACATCTATAATAAAGTGAAATGATATTTCTTATCTTAAAAGAGACTTTTGACGATAATAATTTCAAGGGACAAATTATGCGTAAACTATACTTGCGTTTTAGAATCCTACTTTTAAAAAAAATTATATTTATATAATAAAATATATAGATATTGTTTTATTGATTCAATTTATTATATTTCAATTATGTATTGAACTAGTGTAGGCTAATTGATATTTAAAATGGTTTATAATAATTTGTTCAAGTTGTAGTTACCTTCAGAAGTGATAGAAAATGGTGTATTATCTGAATCACGATCTCTCTGCTTCGACAGTTACAAAGTAATGATCGTGCCAATAAGCATCGACTTATAAAGAACATAATAAGTAATGGGAGGTATAAATATAACATATTATCACTTATAACTAGATTCAGATTACAATTATTTTTTTGCTCTTATGTACTTAAATATGTATTAAAATTGATTTTAATACAAATTTAACTAACGATAAAAAATAAAAAGTAAAATTATTGATGAACATATAATCAATATCAAATGTATATTGAAATATTTCTCTCAAAATTTATTAAAAATAAAGAAAAACGCAATTAAAAGTAAAAATTTTTTAAATGTCTTCTTACATAAGTAAATATATTATTAATGAATGCATCATAATTATTAAGTTTTATTATAGGTCGTAAGATTAAGTAAAGATTATGTTTATTAGATGATACTTCCCTATATTGAAAATATAAGGAACGTTCCATATGTTTTATATTTAATTGCATATGAATTATATTGTTTATTGGTAACAAAATGTTTCTATATTGAGACACACACACACACACACACACACACACACACACACACACACACGCGCGCGCGCGCGCGCGCGCACATACACACACACACACACACACACACACATCAGATTTGAATTTATATTTGTAGACAATATCTAAATGTTCTTTCTTCAATTCAAAATCTTTAATAATATTTTTAACAGAAGATTCTATAATTCAGAAAGTTATTTATACAATCTTAAAATCTTAAAATCTTTATTTATAGAATCTTTATGTTCAAAACAAATAAATGTTGGTACATATTTCTGTTCATTTTCGCAGAAGTTTAATGAAACATTTTTAACGATTGTCCAAATAGTTTCTGAAATGTTTTTAAAATGTTTTTAAAATTAAAATATGTAATCAAGTGCTATTGATAAATGCTTATATCAAATTTATTTAAAAATGGAAATCATCTTTACAATAGATAAATAATAAATAATTATTTAAATTTAATAAAGACCACATAACTTGATGTCATTTTTTATTTTTTTTAAAAGTAATTTTTCACTGACATATATTAAACATAATATAAATATTTTTGATTCACAATTGATAGGAATATAGCAGCATGAAGACATGCATCAAAATTGATCTATCAATAGTATAAAAAAATGAATATGATTGCGTAATCTACATTTCACTTTTCCAGTTGGCGCTAATGCAGATATTTGATAAATTAGAAGAAAAAGACTAAAATGATCATTCTCTGTTTCTCTGTGTTATAGAAAAAAAGCTTGGATGGTCACATCAGATTTCTTTCTGATATGCTCCACTATATTTTTTAATTCCATTAATTAAAAAATACATCAACGTTAATGCGTTAAAAAATATATACTAAAAAATATATACTAAAAAATCTTCATATCATGATACATAAAAAAAGGAATCGTATCTATCGACTGAAAGTAAATTACTAATAATAAGTATTAATATTTGACAATATAACAATACTATTTATTTTAAATATCTTTTATACATTATTATTAATTATTTTTGTCTTTTCTGAATTTTTTAAACTTCTTAAAAAAATATTTTTTTTTTTAATTTTACCCTTGAATTCATAGAATAACCCATAAAATGCAATAAAAGAAATTAATTGTATTAATAAAGTTATAATGAGTTAATAAAGTTTAAAATAAATAAAAAAGATAACTTCTTTTATTTTAAATAATAATATTAATTTAAAAACAAATAATTTAAACAAAATTCGTTAATGCATTATACTTTTTGTATCTACAATTTCTTTAATAAAAGTAAAATCTCTTCAAATGTTCTGATTTTATAAATAATAACATTAAGATTATTTTATTTTAAAATTTCTGTATTTGCATCTCAAAATTATTTGTACATATCCAATCCAATCCAAGATTATAGATATTTTAAATTGATTTAGTTTTAAATCATCAAAAATATATAAATATAATTTTACCATCAAAACAATATTTTTTTTAAATAAATATAACATAGCATAAAATAAACTATTTATATTTATATTAAAATATCTGAAGAAATTTGTACGAAATACTTCCAATAATTCATCAAATGAAATGAAATCTATGTATCTTACAGAAACGATTATTAACACAAACATGTGTGCTATAATATTTTATAATGTAACAAACCAAAAAGTTATGTACTACATATATAGTTAATTCAATTATTTTTAAAATCTAGAAAATAATCTCAAGTGCCATATTTAATATAATTTCTTTATTAAATTGAAACCTATGAATGAAATCTTATTAAATTTTTATCTATCACCTCAATTTGCGTATCCCAAATCAAACTTAACAATCATTTGGCAATTTTCCAACATTATTTCTCGGTCGTTACTTTTAATCTTAAGAAGGACACGTCATAATGATGAGAAGCAGCTAAGACTCAGAGTAGTAGGATAAATAGTCTTGTTCGAACGTGCTGATCGGACAGTAACGACGCCGACGCGACGGTGGCAAGGACGGCGGCCCGGCGCGACGCAGCTGCCGCGAACGTCGTTTTCACTGACGCAACATCGATCGCGCACCATCCACGGGCTATAACCTTTGCATTTCCTAACGAGGTTCGTCGCGACCCTGTAGAATTTTTCCGCCCGACAAAATTCAGGCGAAATCGTTCATCGGCTGATATCCCGCGCCTAAATTTCACGTGTGATATCATCCATTGTTACTTTCGACGTGTGCTGCAAGAAGCGAAGATCGCAAAAAGCTCCAACTCCCTCTGACAGACGGAGCAACCCCACGAATGAAGGGGAGGGACCACCACTTTCAGGGTGAAAGTTTTGTGTAACACCACCCAATGCGTCGTCGAGTATATCTCATAGCGCAGTTTTGGTATGGAAATTAATAGAATAGATGTGTTTTGCGACAAGTATTTTATAATCTTGCGCATCTTAAAAGTAAACAAAAACGTATTATTTTTATTACTGCACGCTATACTACACGCGTCATCGAGATACCATACGTTTCACTTCGCCTTCAATTTTATTTTTATTTTATAATAAGCGGAAAAAATTGCGAAAAGATGATTATCTAACGTGGGATTTCTAGCTTGTCATATCCGCTTCCGCCTCGTAGCATTTTGCTTTAACGCATATTTTACTCTTTCATGCATAATGCCCGTGTGACAGTTCACGCGTTCATTAAGCGTAACGTATCGCGAAAACTTTTATCAGCGCGGTATTATTAATATAAATGTATCACGTGCGACTTTCTCGATATATCTTACAATTAGACAAACTCTGATATGAATCTCCGATGCACCTGTAAACCAAATGTATGTATGCGTATGTGCAAATTATTATCATTACTAAATTTATTAACATGTTTATTAATAGACATTATAATACATTAATTAAAATCATGAAGTAAAAATTCTATTTATTATTACTAAATATCGTTGCTCATATTGTTTACATCATTCCTACAAATTTCTGAGACTAAATATATAAATATATAACATAATATAAACATATATATATATAAATATTTACTAAATATATTCACATTTTGATAAGTCTCTTTTTCTTATTTCTTGATAAATTTAAATAATTTTATTTTAAATTTTAAATTTTACAGTCTTAGAATTATTGTCTTTTTGATATCAATTGTATTTTATTTTATTATTAATATATATTTCTTTTATGGCGTAATAGCTGTTTAGTTATTGAATAATTTGATCTTGATTAAAAAAAATAAATAGAGCTAAAAATGTTTAATAAGGTATATTTTAATAGAAATAAAAAATAGAAAGAAATACAGAATCAATCGATGCAATCGATTTTTCTTATCGATAATATGAAAATAATTATTCCGTGACGGGATAGAATTTCAACGTTGAAATATTCTGCAAGCATGTTATAAGAACGCCTGTGAACTTCCTCTCTAAGGTGATATTAGTTAAGTTTCACTAACTATCTACTATATATGATTACATCTTTCTCGGAAAGTAACAAAAATAATCTTTAATAATAATAATATTATAATATAAATAAGCAGCGATATTTAATATATATGGTAATAAATAAAGTTTATAATAAATAAAGTTTATAAAAAATTTATAAATGTATATAATTAATAAATGTTAGTAAATGTGTAATTAATATGTATATAATTTATAAATGTATTTTTATAAATGCAAAAATGGTAGTATTGTTAAAAAATTAAAGTATTCTTAAAAAATTAATTCTTTTTTTAAAAAAAAAAATTTTTAATCATTCTTTTCTAATTATATTCTTTTTCAATTTTAATATTAAATTAAATTGTACAATAAAATTGAGAAAAAATCAAATTTTCATTTAAAAAATAAAGAAAAATAAAAAATAAGATTTTATTTTTATATTTGTACTCTAGAAATTAATTTATCAAAATATTTTTAATTTATCAAATTATTTTCTGAATATATATCGCTATGTAATTATCTTTTGTTTTCTTTTACAAATCACAGCAGTTTCACCTATGAAAGATTTATTGTATTCTTTTTCTATTTCTCCACATTTGCTGATACTAATAATTATAGAAAACGAATAAGAAATATTATTTTTTGCCCTTTATTAATACAAGGTGCGTATATCATTGAAGAGGTGTGTGTCTAAGAATTAATTGCTTTCTTGTCGGAATGTATATTAAAAAGATCAATTAAATTATTACAAGCATACAGAAAAAATATTATTTTGTATATTAAATGTTTTAATTACCGATTAGATTTTGTAATATGATTAACATACGCAAGAAGATTGCAAAAATGGCAATTATTATTATATTAATTATTATTATCATAATATTAATGTTACTTTAAAATTTAAATAAAGAAAGAAAGAAAGAAGTTATAGAAAAATGTTATTTACTCCTTATAAAATACACACATCAAAAAAAGTGTTGCATCACTCCCGACTCTAAGGGACTGTGTTATTGATGCAATTTACATATTCAATGTCGATGTTCAGGAGAGCTTGGAACCGAGGTGATGCAATGCTTTTTTTGATGTGTGTATTATGTTACTAAGATTGTAAAAAAATATTGTTTATAATAATTAATGGAAATAATTATTATCACACAAAAATTCGATCAATCACATTGATAAAATTGATATAATTGATCACATTGATAAATATTATAATGTTATATAAAATATTCTTTTCATATACATATGACGATAACAATAATTATTTCTCTTACAGAATTATTCAGAGAACGTTGATGGCAATTAAGTTGCGATATTACTGTTGGTTCAGACATTGCGAAGATTGATACTTAACGAGAAGAAGATTGAAAGGCCTATGAATAGCCATCGAAGAGTATGAATGACCGTGACTCGTCGGCGGCTGCATCGACGCGAGATTCTTTCCGATAGCGGCGTCGATTGCAGACGTCGGCGACTGACGTCATCATCATTATTCATCTTACTCTAATATAATATAATACTCTAATATAATAACAACGACCATACATCGAAATCATGGAGACGGAAGAGTTTTTTGCAAACCTACATTATCTACCGATAGCTGTTTTTATATCTCTGCCTACGGTTTTTATTTTAACGTAAGTTCAAACAATTTATAAATTGTTAAGGACTTTATAGAACGTTAATTAACTGAGATATTTTTAATATTATATATCTATTAATATTCTTATATATATTAAAATTATCTTTTGTCATCTTAATTAGATGAAATCGTTTAAAAAAAATTATTTTGCAATTTATAGGTACGTAATCGCTGTCTTACTAGGACATGTAGAAGCTGGATTTCCTTATATTTCTGACGCAGCAACTTATGCACCAGAAAGTTGCATTTTTTCTCAAGCTGTTAATCTGATCACTATACTGAGTAAGTAGATCATATAACACAACGTTCTTCATAAAAGTAATATTATACATCGCTACATCTACATATACATTGCATCTACATATACATTGCATACGTAAATGATATTTAATATTAAAAGAATATTTGGAATATCAACTTACATCGCCATCTAAAACAATTGATATTTTTCTTAATATATCGAAAAGAAAAAAGTTCAATATAACAAGCGATAAGATTAAGAAATCACGTCAAAAATTTACGATAAAGATATAATCATTGATAAACGATTAGAATATATGAGTGCCATACGTCACTGAAGTTAATTGCAATATCATTTTGTATTACAGTGTGTTTTATGATCTACGTAAGATATTCCCAAGTTAAGGAGTGCATCAAAACTTTTGCTTCATCGACTTCTTTGCCGAAATGGAATTATTGGGCCTTAGTTTTCGGCCTTATATCATCCGCCGGTCTATCAATTGTCGCAAACTTTCAAGAAACTTCAGTGATAGTAGTTCATCTCATCGGTGCGTTACTCTGTTTTGGAGGTGGCACCGCATATTTTTGGACGCAGGTATATAAAATAAAAAATTATGTACTCAAAGCGCACTGATAAGAAAATCGTTAAATTCATTATTAATATAAAAATAGATAAAAACTTAATAAAGATTTAATCATTATAAATAAACAATATTTTGAATATATAAAAAATACTTTATAAACTTACAACTAGTACTGAATAGAGAAGGCATTATTAATATCTTCTCGCTTCAACGCTAGTTACTTAGGAAAGAGAAAAAAATACTAAATAGAATTGAATTGTTTATTCTTTGTATCGGTTGAAAAATGACGTTGTTTCGTTATATACCTAGTTGTTGCGATAAATATAACGCCTCAATGATCGCATTGGTAAAGATACCCGAATCGGGAAATTTTAGATTCATATCCTGACTGAAGTGATATTTTTATAAAAATTTCTCACAGGAGAAAAAAGAGAGAATTGGTATCGTATTTGATTATCGATCAAAGGGAAAAAGAAAGCTTTGGCTTTGAGCCAGTACACTGCAAATCTGTTAAAAATAACATATGGTTGACAACATAATTATTAAACTGGAATTTATATATACATAAATTTAAAAAAAATAAAAAAGAAATTATTAAATGTTTGAGATTTTATCTGCCGCATATTATTTTCTGTTATAAAAATAATTTCTATCTTCAAGCGAAAAGACGTTAATAACGCCAAGAATCATGCTTATGAACAAAGTAATGATTGATACAGCATCATATATATATATATATATCCACGCCAATAAGCTGATTATCTTTTTATTACAGGCTATATGTTCATTTTATTTACACCCATCAGGATGCTCATTGCGACTCGCACATCTCCGTACGGCATTATCGACCTTCTGTACTGTGTGCTTCTTTGTGATTCTCATCACAGGCGTGCTGGCCCGTTTGGCCTATAAGGGTTGGTTCGTTGATTTTTAAATATTATTCGCACTGCATATTACAGTGTATTAATATCTAAAATATATTCTGAAGGAACGAATCCACGGAAATGGTATAAGGAGGATGGTGGCTGGGAATTGCATGTAGCTAGCACGATTACCGAATGGCTTTGTGCAATAGCATTCTGCGCCTATATTTTGACGTTCACAGACGAGTTTAGAGATGTCAGAATAAGTCCTCCAAAGGTAATTTTTAAAAATATTTCTTTAATGCAACAAGTAATTTTTTGTAATTTTTTTTATCTTATATTAAAACTCCTTTAAAATATATAACAAGTATACATATATATGTTTTAACAATTTATCGAAGTGAAATTTATATTTGATATTATATATTATGTTAAATATTTAATATAATACAGTTCAAAAGTATAGAAAATTTCGCGAAAGGAAACGATTAAATTAGAAAAGATTAAAAGAGAAAATTTTTTTCTTTGTTTTTTAAAAATTTAGTGTAATATATAGTCTTGCTCTACTTTTTACTGAACATTACGTATTACTGAAAAATTACGTATGTTTATTTTCTACGTGCCGACAGGTGATATGTAACATACACCGCTTGAGATCAAGTAATGAAATATTAAATGAGAGCCAAGACTCCGTGGTTCATGATCAGACGATTCCATCGACCAGCACCTGATCGCTTATAGGCAGAGGCGCCGGCGGCTATGTTAATCTTCTCTCACATTCGCCGGTCGATACACCTTGTCCTGGTTATCGGTACCGCGAATCCAGAGACAATTTATTAGATGAAGCGGCGCCGTTGGTGGCCACGACGCCGCCAGCTTTGCAGGACAACACCAAGAAGAGTCCCGACGTTCTCTGCCCGGTGGAAATACATGTGCATGATTCCACGATACGTGAGCGACGACGACGTCCCATAAATCATCCCACCAAGAAGCGACATCAAAAAACCGTCGAAGATTCCAAGAGATGGATCGATCTCGACGAAAACGTGCTAGATGGGTATATTTTAATCGACGACAGAAATCTCGGGCCTTTAGTTCCTGAGATCGATACTGAGGAATTACCGTATCCCGAGAACGCCATTGAATACGACGACGACGATGATTATGATGACAATGATGATCATGATGAAGATATCGATAGTCATGGTAAACGTGAGTGGTCGATATACGATCGATCAAAGAGAAGTAGTAGTATAAAACGACACCGATCTGATTTCGATTTCGGCGCGACGTATCCGCTTGCAAACAGTCACGGAAATGCCTATCAGGATTCGAGCAGCCATAGCAAATATACAGAATTGTATTTGGAGCACCAGAGCGCCAAAAATAATCTGGAAATGACTCGAGGCCTTGATGTAACGTATACAATTGCAAACAGCCATGGCGAGCATAGCAATCTTGCAGCAAATATGCAGAATCGACATTACGGAGAAACATCAAAAAATGACAATTTAACCTGGCACAATAAAACGGCGGATATGAATTACGAAATAGCCAACAGTCACAGCAATTATCGCGTATTCTACGACAGTCAAACGCAGTATCAAGCTATGATGCCTCCCTGGTCCTCAGAATTGCGGTCAGAAAATCACCACAGAGAATCTTATGTTACATCGGAGGAATCTAAAAATGATATCGTAAAAAAGCAAGACAAGACATACGAGACAAATACTAATCAATCAGAAAAGAAAAACGAGTCAGACTCGGGAACGACCTGCGACATTGAACAATGTTTGGTACAAATTGAGGAAAGTCTTTTGAATATTGAACAAAATCTCCTTCACGTTCAGGACCTGGATATACCGGAATTGCGGAATCTACTTTATAAAAGTCCGAGTATCGAGCGAAGCCTTTACGAGGTACAGGATCTTTTATATGCTGATGGCATTGTTCCGGTTATTCCCAGAAAGAAATCCATGTCTCTTGATTCGGACGAAGAGGAGGAAAACGAGGATAGAGATGAAGTAGAAGAGGAAGAAGTATGGGTAGGTCAGAACATAACGATCAAGGATAACGATGATGATGATGGAAATGCAAGCGCGCCTCTTCTAAACAGTTTCAACGAAGAGTGCTCAAATATGATTAACATTAATGAAAATAACTCTTCAAAATTGGTAGATGATCACCATGTTAATTGGACAGATAATTCAAAAATACAAGAAGAGAAGAAAAATTCGAATTCTCAGATATATTCAGAAAAAATGACAAACTTTGTGCTCAATAGTCTTGGCAAAACTCTACCAAGAAAAATCGCCTTGGATGAAGTTAAAGAAAATATTAGGTTGTGTTCATCGGAACCGGAAGAACCTGCGATTACAATCGATTATAATTTGAATAGCGCATGCGCTGAAAAGAAATCTCTCTTTCGTGACAAGTGGCACAGTAGGGCGAGCTCATTGGACGAGAACTCGATCTTCCAGAATTCGGAATTCGGTGATAAACCAGAGAATGATAAGCCCTCATTGCAGGACGTCTTCCTTACGGCCACGGGATCTCGTCGTTTAGCAGCCAATGCCAAAGCACTATCAGAAAGCGCTCTGCAAACGGGCCAGGAAAAACGACGTCACAGAAGAGGATCCCACGAGGAAAGGCTTTTACAGGCTGTAGAAGCAACGGCGGAGGATTTTCGAAAAAAGCTCGAAAATTTTGCGTCGCATCGACGATTTATTCTGCACAGACAGAAGATGAGCCACAGACCAAGATTAGCCAAGGAAGTCCCAGACAGTGCGATGTCACGATCGAAGGAAAAATCGCCTACGAAATCGAAGCGCGTGACTGCAACGACAGCTAAAACACAGGACAAAGACAATAGCGGCAGTAAAAATACTGGTTGCGATAAGCGGAAGAGAAAAAAGACGTCAGGGAAAAATCAAGGTCCCTCGGAGAATGCACTGGTACCCAGCAAACTGATTTCACTCTCATTGTCGTTGCTTCTCGCGGCTCTTCTGCAAGCGGTTAGATGCTTAACGGACCTCGTCGAGGATGCCTTTAGGTCCGTCAGTTACGACAGAAATGGATTGTTGCAGTAAATTGCAAGAAAGATAACTGACGATACAGTAGAGATTTCACAATTATATCATTAATTTTATGATGAATAATTAACAATTGTCTCATGACAGTTAATCATGTCACCGATAAATCTCGTAATTATCTACGATATATGATGTCTGTGATAAACTACACTTAGGATTCTCGACAAAAATTACGTTAACTCTTGCTTCCAAAATACCGAAAATATTGACCTCAAAAATCATCTTCTTAAAGAGAATTGAAACTGGCTTTAAAAAACTCATAAAGATAACGTGCTATATGAGGTTATATGAGGAACAAGTTAATTTTGACTATCGCAGATTTTTCTCTTTGAAATATAAAACTGCTATAAAAGATAGACATAACGAAGTGAAATACGGTAGTGCGATAAACGTACGATAAACCAGAATAATTCTTATCGATGGTGCTGAATACGGGCTAAGCGTGTGAACGGTATTTTAGTATTACGTATATACGTTCAAAAGTGCCTGAAACCCATCGCGTATCATATACGAGGTGTAGTACACACAATATACTATTAATAACGCTATTTACGTCTACCTACATAAATCTCTTTTTTCAAGATGTAAGGGCATTGAAAGAAAATAAAATAAAGCGAGAGATGCGATAAAATACTTGAAATATAGAAACATTCTCACGCGTAAATCGATTTTCCCCGCTTCATTCATCCTCTTCGTGATTTACAAAGAATAAATCTGGAAATGATAAAAGTTTCTTAATAACGTGTACTTAACTCAAACAAGCTTTTTATTAATATAAATATAGTAGAGCCATTAAAATTTTATTATAAATTCATTACTTACACATAAGTAAGAAGTACTAATGATACACCTGAATTATCTCTAGTAATTATTAAAGCAATATTGATTATAAATTAGTTTTCAATGTTGATTCGTATTTGTAAAATAGGAATTGCATCATATTTTGCATCATATTTTGCTGCATTTACATTTAATTTAATAACTACTATTAATTTATATTAACCAATTTGGTCTAATATATTCGCAATGCAGATTAATACATCGAATGTATTGCTAATAAATTGTGATACTAAAAATATTTTTATATTAATTAAAAGACTTAATCAAAATTTTATATCATGCTACAAGTTTTAACGTGGGACAAGTTTTATATCATGCTACAGAATAAATAATGTCATAACAAAACAAAGAAAGTAAAACATTATTTTTATCTTTACTGCTGTCAGTAAGAAAAGAACAATAGTATTCTCATTTTCATTTGTTTTATCTAACAAAAAAACTAAAGATCAATAAATCTATATTTCTGTGACAATTTAAAAATTATTATTATCCATGTTATTGCTTCAGAAATTTATTTTTAGCAATCTATTCATTGTTCTATTCACTATTGATCTTCCTCCTGTCTGATTATAAATCAAAATGAAATGACTTATATGTACATTTCACGCGCAGAATATTACGTGAGGAACATGGATAGAATTCAGATCGATGTTCCGTGCTTGTATTGCGCATCGACTAAAGTCGAAAGGACATAGTAACGCGATATCGAACTGTGCTGAAATGTTCCCTCAATTTCGAGTTTCTCATCTTACAATCAGTTCAACAAAGTCTCAAGTTTCCAAGTCAAGGCTATCTTTTGTGAGGCTTTCTCTAAAGAGTAGTTACTTCCTTGCTTGTTCGCGCGCTGTCGATCCCAATAACGAACATATTGATTATAAAAAAAAAGAAAATACGAGTAACGTCTTTCTATACGATCCCACATAAAATTTTTCAGATGATATAAAATTGGAAAAATTGTCAATAAGTTTCGATATAAACGTAAATATAAAACATAATAAAATATAAAAGCATAATATTTAAAATTCTTCATATTTCATCTATTTGTATTCGTATATATTTAATTTATATTTAATTATACCGCAAAAAATAAATTTGCAATATCAAATTTTCTTACAAGTTAAACAAATCTCATAATAAATATAAATAAATAAAAATATTATAAATAAAAAAAAAGTGAAATTAGCATTGAAAAGAAACACGCGTGACAACATTATTATTATTGCGGCATTTATTATCGTATAACAAATTCGAATAGATAGTGCGATCGGATAAGTTTGCTTTCCGGTACATCAATCGTTTAGGAACGACGTCGCTCGTATTCTCCTCTTTGCGAATACTCGTTCCACCCAGCTAGCCAATGCCAACATAAAAACGCCATTACGAAGATGGAGAGCTAGACATCGAGCGGATCTTTCGAGTCTTAATACTGAAATATATCCTCATGTGAAAACGAAATCAAACGCCTGGTTAAATCGTGCCTTTCTTCACAAAAGAAAAGCTCTCTTGTCCCTCTCGAGGGAGACTCGAATTTCACGAATTCCTTCAACGCTTTCCATAAAATGCTACCTTTAAAAATTACATCGTTCCTTGTAAATATCAATCACATTATGCATTATCAATCACAACTTTATGCAAATTTAAAGAACTACGTAACGGTATGCAAACAAGTTGTTGCTATGCTAAACCACATGAATGCACTTCAATCCCTCCGTAGTTCTGATGAACATTACCATGTCGTTACAACTATATATTCTTACTTTGACAAAGAAACAAAGAGTAGTTCAACTATTCTTCAGCTTTATACGTATGCATAAACCTTCATAGGCAAAATGCCAGAGAAGTTAGTATGAATAAAAGCTTTCAGAATGATGTGATTATCTCACATTTGTTAGAATAAAATGAAATTAATGGAACGAACGGAATATAATATAATTCTAATTCTATTAGGAAATATTTTCTGAATATAATTTTCTTTTTCAACTCAGTCAACCGTTCAAAAAATATATTTACTGACATCATAAGATTAGATTAACGTATTAATAACAAATATATTTGAAACAATAAAATTTGCGAGAAAGAGAGAATTCAACGTTCTCGTCACAAATCAAGCATGACTTTAATAGAGAAAATTAAGATATTGCGAATGTATTAAATAATAATACGTCAAATGCTATGTCACATCGTTTTGCCGGCTCATACTAGCTTTTATATTTTCGCTTGATTTCTTTTTAATGAACCGTGCTTTATTTGATTTATTTCCACAAAGAGAAACCTTTTTACTCTACCATAAAATTTATTTACTTCGGAGCTCGCATCTACGTCATGCTTCAAGTCAAAAGCGCGCTTTCAACTTCCTCGACGATCCTTTGACGGACGCGCGCGTAACTGATGATCTTGTCTCGTTTTCCGCTTTGTTACTGGCGACACGAGGGACTGAATAAAATACAGTAACGTGCCAGAGAGACGAGCGCGTTCATGTAGTTGCTTACGCGTCACGTGTTTCGCAACATCACGAAGGTAAAAACGACTTATTTGAGCATATTTGAGATTTTAAGCCGTGAAAATCAGGCATATTTAAATTTTCATAATCGCCAATTTCTGAGCGATAAATCTCTGGAGTTGCACGAACAAAGAGAAGATGCCGACTTCCAAGAAATTTCGCGCAAAGTGTAAGACGCAAATATAATATGTGTTGCTTAATTCTAACATAATTTTAAAATATTTTATATTTCCACATTGTATCGTGTGTTCTCATATGTGTTCATTATAATAAAACGTAGTATAATGAACGTAGTATAATAAAAAAAAATAATAATTTTATACAATGTCTTGTATTTTCATAGCTTTCTAGTATAAAGAATTAAAATAAATAGAAAATTACAGCTAACTGTTTGAAACGACGGGATTCATATAATATCGAAAATTTTTTATCATCTTCAAATTAAGTAATATGTTTGAATTATATAACAAAAGCTTGAAAGCTTTAAATCAACAATAACGAAAAGAATTTTCTAAAGATAATAATTGAAATCTTTCTATTCTTTTATTAACTTTTATTTTAAACAATTTTTATTTTGGTAATTAATTTAGTTTAGAAGCTTTATTTCAAAAAGTATATTATTCTACATAGTTACATTATATTTCTCTTATTGCCACATACTGATTTTTTTCACTTGGCTTAAAATTTTTCATAGCGTGTGTGTGTGTGTGTGTGTGTGTGTGTGTGTGTGTGTGTGTGTGTGTGTGTGTGTGTGAGATAGGACTTTTTTTAATTAAAAATATTTTTTTAACGTATTTAAAAAGACTATTAATTTAACAAGAAGAAAAATGTTCGATATAATATCAACTTTTAAATATTTATGAATTCCTATGTTTATGAATTCCTATTTATTTTGCAGTTATGTCTTTCATATGCTCCGGTTAAAAATAACAACGTTAAGCAATTTATAGGAAAACTAGATTGCAAGGACTACGCGACAGAATTCGCTTAAAAGTTAATAAAGAGAAAAATCGTTCCGAAGAGCAAAGTTTAAGCGCTAAACCACCAAGGGTGTCCGTAGCTCGTAATAATCCTCAGTGGATCACGGTAGATCACGATAAACGACGCGACGGCGGTTCATCCCAGTTATTTCATTTTCTTCGTTGCTCATGCTGAGAACATCGTTTAATTTTTATCGCGCTATAAACTTTCCAGTTCATCTTTTTTCCGCACTCTGACTCGCCTCCATAAAGTAATAACGAAAATCTTCCTTACAAATTTTTATCGATTTCCACAGAATATATATCTAATTTTCCTTTTAATAGATACGCCATTAGGAAATATAATCACAGATCGACAGAGTTGAAATGAGCGTGTTATCAGCGCATATCACATTGTCATTGCCACTTGCAATTTAGTTTCGATAAAATCGCAAACTTCTGTTAAATTACGTCGTTTGATATTTAAATACGATAATTAAATCGTTATCAATTTTCCCTTTGTTTCTAAAAGAAAAATTTTTATTTAAAGAAACATCTTTTAAGATTATGGATGTAAGAACTTTCGATAAAGTTGCGATCGTTTATTGATCTTACAATACGACAAGGTACAGAAAGTCTGTTAGGAAAGCAAGCTAATAGCCTATTAAAAAGGCAAATGCAAACAAAAAAAAGGAAATGGTCAAATTCAATTCTCATTCACCATTTAAAAATAAAAATTCTATTAAGACAATCTATATAGTAAAAGATTATATTTAATAACGTTATATGTATTAATGAAGCAGAAACAAAACATATGATAAATTAATATAACTTATTACGTACAAACAATTAAATGAACAATTATGGAAACATTGCAGCAACCGCTCTTGCAGGAAATTGAAATTTTCTGCATAGTAGCATAAATCAATTTGCCAGCTAAAGTTGTTTCAGAATTTTAATTATAATATAAATTTTCGACAGTGAGCATAATATAGGAAAAAAGAGAAAAAGAGAGGAAAATGCATAGCACGATTAAATTAAATATTCGATGGGCCGTGCGCGTAATCTCATTTTCAACACTCGCACCAACAATCGCTCGTTAATGAATCTTCGAAACTTTTTCCAATTACCTGTTTCAATTACCGCAAACGTGACGAATAGAGCCATCGCTTTGCATCAATGTGACAACGTGACGTGATACGTGCATTACTCTTGGGACACTCTTAGCACATTCATGCACAATTATGCATTCCGCTACTATGATGATAATGAACACTTCCATATGTATATCGTGTATGTGTGTGTGTGTGTGTGTGTGTGTGTGTGTGTGTGTGTGTGTGTGTGTGTGTGTGTGTGTGTGTGTGTGTGTGTGTGTGTGTGTGTGTGTGTGTGTGTGTGTGTGTGTGTGTGTGTGTGTGTGTGTGTGTGTGTGTGTGTATAAATATATAGTATTCTTGCAAAGAACAAATCTTATTTATAATAACATTCCGTTCTACGACTTGTTTAACAAAACGTTCCGTTCTACGACCTACAGCTACGATTTGTTTAACAAAACGTTTGAGAGTTTCGCTTAATTAAAGTGCGCAATTGTTACTTTATTTTTACAAATAATGGCAAAGACATATACAATGAGATTTTTAATTAAATTTTGCAACAAAAATGCAACAAGTTTGTTAATTTAACAAAATTTAAACTTTTTAAGTACGGTATTTATTTATACGTTTTTCACGAGAACAATTAATATATTTAGAATTTAAATACCAATCTCATATCCCCGTAAATCGTATCGTTTATTTTAAAATAATTTATTTGAATGATAAATAATTCTCTTATAATACGACATTAATACTTTCAATAAAAGAAGAGAATATAATAATATTAAATTGTCTTTTATAAAAATCGACTTGTATTTATAAAATTTAGCAATTTAGCTTTGTTATTCATATGCTTGGAATATCCCTCTTTTCGAATGGCAAGGATCCAATTTCCATTTCTCGTTTGAGAGAAGAGAGAATCTAAAGTCTTTACTCACGTGCCATATACTTTGAAACTATCTTTCTTGTCAGAGCACGAATAGAACTGTAACCAATCGAGTGTCGATCAAATTGTCAATCGTGTAGTTAGACGTTTATGGATTATTTAAAATATTAATGTCATCTCTGAAAAATCAGAAATAGAATTGATATAATTAGAGAACGAAACTGGATTGAAAATCAATAAACTTTTAATAACATATCAAATCGATAGGCAAATTATGGCCTAGTTATATCAACGTTCAAATTCCGTTAAATAAATATAATTTAGCAATACGTCTCTTTATATCAATTCCACGTAAGCAATTTTTATAAATGTATACTAATATCTTATTGTTTCTGAAATAAATACTTAAAATAAATACTTAAAATAAAGGCAAAATAAATAAAAAGATTTCATTTTTTTCTTTTCTTTTATATTATCTACATTTTAATAAAGAAAAGTATTTTGTAAAGAAAGAAGCTATTTAAATAAACAGTATAATATAAACAGAAGATGAAAGTTATGTCATAACCATAGCTCGCTCAAAACAATGTTATTACATTCCATTTCGCCACTGCTCATATTTTAAAAATTATAGTATATTGTAACGCAAGAAATCATTTTATTTAAATGAATTTGTTTACATTACAGTGATTCGTGATATTACAGTTTACAAGTTGTAAATTTATGGCGAAAAGTTATACTGAAAATAAATATATTTAGCAACACATCTTAGATAAAATAGCATTGTGATATGTTGCACTATAAATTCTGTATTTGCGTCATATCATAAAAGTTTAATATATATATATATATAGAATATCAGAATATATATATATATATATGACGATCTGCAAACAGGTCGAGGAAATGCATTTGAACGAAATTTAATAATAAATACGGAATGTATTGGAAATCGCGTACATTGTGATGCATTTTGTTCGATCATCAAAAATGTATCTGAAGCGCATATGTCGAAGCGGCGAGGGTAACTGAAAATTCGTTACATTCTTCCTAGATATTTGGGGAATTTCAAATTTGTCAGCATGCATGAAAATACAATCGACGGAAATTGAAACTAAACTTGGGCAAGTAGAAATAATGTAATCTACGTAGAATAGAATCAGCTTTATACAATGCCTATTAAAATTTAATATGCAATGAGAATGAGAAATGTATTAAACGCAACGCAGCTCCAAATTGGAAATTCGATAAATTTAGTGTCCATATCGCGTCAACAGAGTGAAAATTTTATCCGATATTGATAAATAAGTTAAATTTACCGATTCATCCATGCAATTAAAATCGTTGGCATTTATCAAAAAGGAATATGAAATTCCAATGACAACATAAATTAAATGAAAAATTTAAACTCTGAAAATTACTCTCGTTCATTCAGAAATTATGTGCGACCTTGTTGCATTAATATTCGTGAAATCGCAAGTTTCTTAGACAACTTTCTGTAGAAACTTTTCACTTTTGACTACCTCGAGAGCAAACTTTTCCTTGATGAATGTCCGGCGAGGTGGAATATTTCGCGATGATTTAAAGAACGAAAGTTAGCGCAAGTCTGATAACAAATCTAAAAAGAAGAGGTGTATCCATTGAAACGTTAGGACGAAGCGAATAAAAATAGGACGAAAGACATCGAAAGCGCAAGCTTGCTGATGGAAATAAGTCCATAACAGATACTAACGCAATTATTTCTTAAAGAATACATAACGTTGAGACAATGTTTTGTGGTTCGAGAAAATGTTCGAGTTTCGCGTCCTTTATGCCAAATATATTTCAAAATATTTTGCCTTACTCCGACAATTAGCAACGAGCACGAGCAAATGCTTCCCCTTGAATATACATTCAAGTTTACCTTGAACTCGTTTAATTATATTGCCTCGCGTATCATTGGAAATAATTTGGTCAACTGTCGTAGCAAATAGGTAATAAATAAAACAAAGCTCAAAATTGAACCATTGAAATTGGGATAATATTGATCGTATTTTATCAAAGCGATCTTGAAATGCTTAGTATTGCTTTTAGGTTGCTTGTAGTAACAATTAGCATCAAACATACATAAATTTCGGATTTATTTATTGATTCATGATAATGTTTTACTACTGTATATATAAACTGTGTCTACAAACGATAATCCGTTTATAGACACGTTTATAGACAAAATGCCAAAAATTTAGAGAAAAAGAAATAATCCATGTATATAATCCGTGCTATACAATACACAATTAAAAATGTATATTTATATCAAAACAAATATCGAAAAATTTCTATTTTTTTCAAAAATTTATTTATTTTTCAAGAATATTTAGAAATTAATTAAAATTATTTATTTATATTGCAAATTATTTATTAAATTAGCAATACAGAAAGCAATACAAAAGAAAAAAGAAGATAACAGGAAAGATATCTTATTCTTCGGAGAAAAAGTAAACCACTTGTATATATGAAATGGATCATAAGACGTATCATAAGACTTTGTCGATTTAAGAAGTAATGGCTCGTTAGTTTCGTTCAACAAGTGGTGTTTAGAGACTTTATGACTGATGAAACGTAACTGCGCCAAATAGACATTCGATTCTTCGAGATCGTGTGCACTTTTATTGCAACAATTCTATCAATGTCATGAAATAACCATACAACAGAAATATAAAACTTAGAAAATTTTATTCTTGTGAAATAACAGATAACATTTTTACATATAATATATTCTAATACTGATAAAAACATATATGATAAGTTTTAGTGATCAATATCAAAAACAAATTTTTTTCTCAACAATCACGTATATCAAGATATTAGTAAAGTTCTGAGCAATTAAGGACAACTTATTACAAAAATCTTTATTAATATAAAATAATGTCGATTTTACTAAATTAAATTCTCCACATACTTTGAATTGTATGTTATACAAAGAACAATTATAATTTTATTTGTTGCCTCATATATTGTTATGATTATTATTGATTATTTTGATGTTTCCGCTCTACTACTTTCATGTCCAGCCGCTTAGTTGTTTTCCATTCTATACAAAAGTAACATATATAGCTTCAACGTTTTGTGACTGCCATTATGTTGTTATTTATCTACAACCTTCTTCCATGTAAGGGAAGCGGAAACTCTTCTCACGGGCGGTCACGTTCAGCGATATAAAATGTAAAGAAAGCCATGCATTATTTCGCGAATACATTCACCTACACGGTATGTCTTGTGCGAAAATACATTCGTCCTTCTCGCGTTCTCGCTGTCCTGCTTCTCACAGACGAGTACATTTCCTGAAATACTTATTGGACCGTGTGCTTCTCTACCAGAGATCGCCGTTTCTGTATTTGACTTGCGTTAAATTGCATTTCCCGAAATTCCAAAAATCCAACGATGAAACATCTCTTCTATGCTGATCGCATTCTTTTTCCACATGTGAGACAAATAAGAATGTGCGAAACAAGGCATCCGACACAAAAAGAATGCACGAACAGTAATAGAACAACGTCGGCGTTGCATTGGAAGTGTTTGCAGCGGAACATCCTTTTACATAGACCAATAAAATCGGTTTCGGATAATACTACACATTGATGCAAGCTTTGTCTATCTTTCTATTTATTTTTCTAGAAGCAGTGTTTGGCAACTTAAAAATCTTTCTACTATTTAAAAGTTTAATGCTTATTTTTCGGCATAGATTTAATTTTATGCAAAAATCATTCAATATGCAGGCACTTTTAATTGCATAAAGATTTAGTTAAGATTATCAAGTTACAAAAGTGTATTACAAATCTTTTATAAGACCTTAATTACGTAAAAAGCAATTATTGAGAATATTAGAATATTAAAGATATAAATTAAAACTTCAGAAGATAATTCAAGAGAACCATTTCTACACTGCAGTATACAGTTAAATCAAATAATTTATACAGAGATAGAATTAACCGACAGGATAACCAGAGATTGGAGCTGCCAGATGGTAAATGACATAATCCGAATTGTGTTAAATGAAAATGAAGGCGGAAAAATAAAGTAGAACATTTCTCTGCGCCATGTTGCAACTTTTCAAAGACAATTTTCGACGACAATTTTCGACAGATTTAGGTCACTCATATATCAATATTTAACAGCTTTTTGAAATCTTTTTTCAATATTATCCAAATTCTAAAAATTCTGCGATATTAAATAAATTAAATAATAATAAAAAGAAATGCAAATAAATGAAACGATTTGTAAAATGTCAGAATATCAAGTTCGAGCAAGTTTTGCATTTTCAGTATAATTATAACGAGAAAAGAAGTGTAAAAGTAAGTATAAAATAAAAATGGCAGAATATTGAGTTTGCAAAGTTTTGTAACTATCTCGCAAAGCAATCTTTTTCTTTAAATCAGTATTATTTCTTTACCTTGGCAATGTCAAAAATGTCACATTGTTATTTTACGTTTATAAGTCTGAAACAATTCTAAAACTTTTTAGAAAGAAGGATCAATATGCACTTTACGGTCACCAGGCTTCAAAAATACATTTTATAATTTATAAAAGAAGGACTATTAAATTAAATATTTTAAGAAACGAAAAGTTTCAATAGCAAATGCGAAGAAACTAAATAAAGATGGCAGATAAACATAACGAATAGAATGAATAAACGATAACACTTACATGGTCACATTCATTTCATTTCTTTCATCCGTCAGATTATATTCAGTTAATATATGTGTATTTTCATGTAACGAAAATAATATATAATTCAATAAACTAAATAATATGTTTCATGTTTTAGTATTATTAGTAATTAAAAAGAATATATTTTAATTCTATTATAAATGTGAAATTCCAAAAATTTTTACTAATACAATAAAAATCAAGAAACTAAATAAAATAACTTGTGTTAATCATCTCTTTATTATAAACTAATTATGCAATAATTATATTTTTATATTGATACAATTAAATAAGTTGTTGTACAATTATGTAATATATTACTTTAATTTAAAAATATTTTTTTGTAATTGATGGCTCGTGCTCTGAATTTTCATTAATATTTCATTTCTAATAATAATAGATTATCCTTAATATGTGTAGAGTATTCTTAATATGTGTACTGCATGAAACCGTAATAAAATTTCGGAATTTATGAAAATTAATCTAGATATATAAATGTATGTAATAATTTTAATTTCAACATTATCGCGAATGCATGTAAAATTTTATTTATTATTGCATGTGCAAATAAACAAGTAGCAATAATACAAAGATATTCTTAATCACATTCAATATACTTACATATATCCGATGACATTGCAATAAAAATATCGCGTTAATTTAACCGCTCTGTGTTCTCGTCAGCTATCTACCAATTCCCAGCTTATTCCGTGAAATATTGGAAAGTCACACACTGATTCGTCTCCCTAGGGAGATATTAACCCATTGCAAAGATAACATTGTTTCTTCTAAAAACGTAACTACATATCAAACCTGAATTTAAATAAAATCTCTTTTAATTAATAGGTAAAATAATATTTTATTCTATTGATCATATCTGATTAACTGATTATATTTAAATTACATAAGTTAATATTATTTTATTTAATCGAATAAATTAGTAGTTTTTAAAATCAATCAAATTTGTTTTTCCTAAATCAAATAATAATTTATCTTATTTTGTACTTCAATAAATCTTTCTTTTATCAAATTAATAATTTTAAGTATACTTAAGAACTACAATTTGAAGAATTTAAATATTAATTATTTCTAGACACAAAATATTGTTTTTACGATAACAAAAATATCCAATTATATATAAAATATGTTAGCATAAAATTCCAAATTTGATTTTAAAAAATTCCAAGTTAAATTATTGAGTTGTTTTATTTAAGACTAAATCTAATTTTAAACAGAGAAATGGGGCCAACAGACATTAAGGAATTCACTTACTGTTTGCCGAGAAAATTTGTATCAAGTCAGGCGCAATAAAATGTAACACTAGTTTTCATATATCTTCCCTTATGGTAATTTTAAAGTCATAACTTAACAATTATATAACTATATAACTACTTAGCTTAACAACATAATTCTGATATTGCATGTGCACAATATTATTTTGTATTACTTGCTACTTTTATTATATTAAGCGCATATTTAATTTTGTATCATTAGAAAATAACTAGGCTACCTTAATTGTCTCTTACCTCTTAATCTGTAAACCCACATTTTTTGCGCATCACATGTTCGCATGGACATATATTTTTTATATCACACGCTAAATCAGATATTTTTCTTACAGTATATACAAGCAAGCAGAAAATCATGCAAATGATATTATATTACGCAGTACATATTATAAGCAAGCAATGCTTATAACCGTTGCAATTTTAATAAATAAATAGATAAGGTATGTCCGTATCATATTAATATTTTATGCATGTCACATTCATGTTATTTTATGTAACATGGATGTTTCCATAATACTGATAAATATTTTAAAGCAATAAAAGAGCAAAAATAATACGACACGTTAATTTTCTGGTTGTAATCTGCGATCACGAAAATAAATTAAATCTGTAAGTCAGAAGTAAACTTTAACATTACATTATTCAAATAATTATTAGTTAAAGCTATAATTAGTTAAAGCTACTTTTATAAAATACAATTAACAATATTATTTGAAATTTAACTGTAACTCTGGCATAATACGGAAAGGTATAAGAGATTTCTTCATAATAACGAAATTTAAAAAAAATATCTTTTACGAAAAATAAGTATATAATAAAGAATTTAACTTTGTTGAGTGTTTTAAATGTCAATTTTTCTAGGATAAATTCTCAAAATACAAAATAATATATATATATATATATATATATATACATATACGCGCGCTCGCATGTGTGTGTGTGTGTGTGTGTGTGCGCGTATGCAAAAACATTTATAAACATTAATAATTTGAAAATATTTAAATTAAGCATCAACGTTCATGTTTTATTACTATTAGTACTAGTTTACTTTAAAAAATATTAAATTAATGAAGTTAAAAAAATAATAAAAGATATTTTAATGTGTAAATGTTTTGATGGAAACATTTAAAGAAAATCAATTTCAATATAATTACAAACAAAAGTATTTATACTTTTCTCATTTGAAATGATATTCACGCAATTACGAATTATTGTAAAAGAATGTACGATAATAAATAAATGGTCGGAACCAATACTGGGCCTACGGAACTATTCTAAATGGGAAATGCAATTGATTTTTCATCATTTTACGAGCAAATGTTGATTATGCATTATATGGCAATGCATGATCTTTTGTAATAAATCACGCGTGTGTCACATTCTTAGTAGATATAAAAACAATCTCGTGTGGGATGTAGCATTCTTCAATGTTCATAACGGAAAAAATAGTGGGAACTTTTTAAAAAGCCAGTATTTATGATGACCTACTTTAGTTTGTGAGAGGCATACGCAAACGCGCGCGATGCATTTTCCAATTACCTTTGGTATATTCGAAAATGTGCTTGCCTCTTAGTTATGGCCTACATTAATCAATAAACTTCTGAGAGGATTTTCATACGTCTGCAGAAAATCCATGGACCAATAAAAGACATAAAAAAGGAACCGATCAAAACATGGAATAATTTAAAAAATTGTTATCTATATTATTATGACAAAAATATTTTAAATATTTTCAATTATATATTCTTTAAAAATATGAAATAGATATATTGAAAATGTTGAATTTTCTAAACTATTTTTATAGTTACTGTTGTTGTAAAAATAGTACATTTGTATTAATTTTATTTACAATATCAAAATTACATTATTTTATTTATATAATATTTAAGTCATTATTATAAAATTTATTAAAGAAAATATACGTTCTTAGACAAATTTTCTCGGCAGACAGTGAATTTATTAGTGTCTGTTAGTCTTTTAGTTAATTAATTTCTTTCTTTAAATTAAATTCAGTGTTATAATAAAACAATTCGATAGTTTAACTTGGAACCTTTCTAGAGTAAATCTCTGCTAACTATTTTATATATGTTTAATATTAATTTTAATGTTAATTTTATATATATTTAATTAAATATTATGTTATTATATATCCAATATTTCATATTCTAATTTTATATTTTATCTAATTTAATAAATTCATAATATACAGTATAAATCAACAGAATAACAAAGATACAAAAGTATTAAGCTGTTCCTGTTGCCCTGATGAAGTAAACTGCAATGTTCACGAAATGTTGGCATTTAACAATGTATAATAACCCGGATAATATCCGTAAATATATTAATTTTTTTTAAAGATAATGATAACAAAAGAATATTATGATAAGTTTATAGATGTATTGAAATATTATAATAGTTTTTGTAAACATAACACTGGAAACTCTCCTATTTCAGAATATAAAAATATATATAAATATACGTGCAAATATATAAAACACACACGTTATTGAAAATCACCGGGGACGTGTCTTGCTTCGTTGGAGCGCGACGATGGCATAAAGGTCGAGGGCGCGTATAACCACGAGGTTACTATCTTTTTATATATCTATCTCAGGGATTAGGTACATTTCCAGATAAATGTGAGAAAGCGATCATTTTAATAGTGACCCTAATATAACATTTCTAATTACTATAACAGCGTAAAGATAAATTGTGTGCTTTTGTGTTACACAAATTTATTGACTTCTACATTCGATGCAACTGCAAAAACATTCGTCACGTAATACGATTAATTGTAACTTCACTCAAAATCTCTGTAGATATATGATATAAATTAATCTGATTAAAGAAAATATACCAGAATAACTACAAAATTATCATTAATATTTTCATGTATGATCTAATTATAAGTAAATTATTAAATTACAAAATAGTAAGAGATACAATAAACATTATAACTTATAGTGCTAATATAACTTATAATGCTTTATATAATGAGAAATTCTTTGACTAATCTGGAAACAATTTCCTGATGAAATTTGATAAAGTATTTTACTCCAAGCTTTTGAATATTTTACATAAAGTATAATAATAATAACTAAAATTTTATAATAACTAAAATTTTTTATAGTATGTGTACATATAATCAACTTAAAAAATACTCAAATTATTTTATTATTTTATTATTTATAATTCTAAAATTTTTTTATTTTTAATTATTTAATGCAAAAGTTATTAAGATCCTGATATTACAAATTTTAAATTGATCATTTATATAATTGACATAAACCTGTGAATTGAATGAATAAACATGACACAGGACCTAGAACATGTATAAATATTTATTCTATATTTTTTATATATATATATATATATATATATATATTTCTTTTTATATATATTCAAAATCAATGCAGCTTTCCGGATTGCTCGTATAAACCGGAGCTTTAATATCGAAAAGCAATCGATACACCAGATGGGTAAAAATCCTGAAATTTCTGTTACTCCAGGATCGAAGCTGGGTCCTTTCAAACTCGCTTCAGCAGAGCGCAGGATTACCCAAAGGGTCAACAGCGCAGAGAACGAATAACGCGAGATTAAACTCTGTGCACTTGATCGCGCTGAAATACGTTTGTTTGAGATAAGCCGGTGATTTGTTGATTCATACGTGAGGAATCGAAATATACGATAATACACGGTGAATGAAAGAAAAACTATTATAGCATGTATAAAATTTATTTTTCTTACTTCACAGTCAAAATGTATGTGTCATAGATGCTTATTAGCATTTACACACATAATTTTACAGAACTTAATCTTAATTTTAATGATAGTAATGATTATTTGATGAATTTAAAATCAAATTTCTTTTAAACAAGAATATTAGAACTTTTCTAAATTATAAATCAATAAAACAGAAGAATATTAGAAGCACAAATTGTAATAAAATCATCTTTTTTATTAATTACTTTGAAATAGAGTTTATTTTATCATAATATCAAATATAATAATAATATAATTATAAAAGAGAGAATGCAATATCAAAATTGAAAAATTATAAAAAATTATTGATCTTTTCATTTTCACCGAAAGGAAATCAATTCAAAATTATAATTGGAGAATATATTATTATGATTAAAATTGTATATAAAATATTATAATCTAATAAAATTAAAAATAATTTAAGTGATAAAAAACGCGTGTTATATGTTTTCTGATAAAAAAAGTTTGGTAAAAAGTATGACGTTGGCGATTTATGAGTTGTGCTATCGAGAAATTCTGTTTACATCATTTCTCGCGGGACTGAGTAAACGCAATACGCGATATCGACGAAACTAAGCTGAAAACTTGTACGATGGTTACATGCTGCGTAGGAGGAACATTGACATAACAAAATGTTATCTCAAGCCGATAATTTGATATCCCGAGGACTATCAAGATCGTAAACACGTAGCCTCTATGATGAGGAAGCTTATCATCTTGCAATGATTGGGGGTTTCCTCCCTACACCAATATGATTGGATGATAAGTGCATTTCGTTTGAATGAAATGTGTCCCTTTCACTTTTCCAATGTATTAACAATATACAATCACATCATCCGATTTAACACTGCTATTCAGAAGAATAATAAAATAACCTAAAGAATTTTTCTACCGTATATTCTAATCTTAATTAAATAATGATCAAAAAATTAATTCACGATAATTTCTGCACTAGTTTTGGCGATAAGAGGATACAAAATTATTTTTCAAAAATTAGCTTTTATCAAAAGAACAAAGAACATATGCTTTTAATTTTTATTTCTTTTTTCTAAAGTTTCTCTTGATAATAACCAATTTATGTGTGCCATGATGAGAAAAATGAACTCTTTTCCTGTTATGTATCCTCTTACACGCTTTCTTTTCTTGCTATCTATCTGTTTCCGATCAGACAGAAACAGAAAAGCGAAAGAGCCTCGTGTTTTCATTTGCCGAGAACGCCTGCGCGCTACTTGTATTGATCAAACTACGAGAACATTCAGTTCGACCCATCGAACCAGACAGATCTGCGAATCCAAAATACGATTACAATATATTTGTATCGATATCAGAAGCCGAATATTTCTTATCAGATCAATTTGTCGATCTTACGATCAGGATTTTTGGGTGCATGCTCTGATTTTTACTCTCTTTCTTTTTAGAGAAACAGTTTTTCTTAGTTTTCATAGTTTAAAAAATAATATATTTGAACAGAAAATGATTCAAAAAATATATACTCTTCTTTACTTTCATCTTATTACAATATAATTTATTACAATATAACAAGAAAATATAAGTTACATAGACAGAATGAGAGAACAATTCGATTATCAATAATAAACATTTTTAAATAAGTATACTAATTTTATAAATGAAAGATATCATATTTAAAATTGATTTAAAATTGATTTAAAATTCTGTAATTGTTAAAATTTATCTTTTCACATCCATTAATGGTATCAATTTGTATACAAAAACTATTATTTCAATCACGAGAGCAATATTGTCAGAAATACTCAATATATGTGCGTGTATGTATGTATATATGTACGTATATGTACATGTATATGTATATATGTGTGTATATATGTATATATGTTTGTATCATTTAAAAACCCCAGATATTTCGGAAATTATAATATATTGATTTTTAAAATTATTATATAAAAAATGCGTATATAAATTTATGTTCATATAAATGTAAATGTAAATAATTTATAACATATTTGTTATAACAAAATAAAATTAATTAATTAACTTTTCATTCAGAGTACCGTATTTTGCATTGCATTATAATAAAACTAGCAATATTAAACTAGCAATATTAATAAGTTTTAATAATTCTAAAAAGTTATCTTTATATAATTCTTCCTAAGAAAATACATTCCTATGTTATATACATATATTTACCATATTTAAATCTAAACTTATATACTTTTAAATTTAACTAAAATAATATATCATGTATATTTAAAGCAACATAATATTTAGTTTTTTAATATTTAGTTTAATATTTAGTTTAGTTCAAGTTTTAAACGCAAATATGTGTACGTTTCATTCATTCTAAATAATATTTGATCTTATTTAAAAAAGAATTTCTAAACACATATTTTTCTAAATTGCTCACTTTGTGATACCAGATATTGATATTATTAAACTTTTTTTTTAAAGTTGTTTTACTTGTATTCATGTGTACACATCTAAGATATAATAAGAAATAACAAATTAAATAATACAATTACTTAATAATTTTTTAATTATAATATAACAATATTTTTGCATAAATTAACAACTAAGTAAAAAAGAAAGTTAATGCTTGTTCTGATATAACAATATTATTTTAATATTGTTAAAGTTAAGCACTAATTGTAAAGAGGCGCGGATAAAAAGTGTCATAAAAAGATAAAGAAAAAATTCATTTTAACTCTCAAAAGCGAACAAGATTCAAAAGAATTTTAATTGTTCTCCATTTATTAGAGATTTCCTGGGATCGTTCATGATTACTCATGATTGCTACCACGACGACGTAACTCAATCCCGATTACTTACCGGGAAAATGCGACCGTCATGAGCGACGTCGTCGATGTCCGCGGAATCCGTATCGAACGGTTCTCGAAATACCATTACGCGCACATCGTGATAGAGCGATCATCCTTTATGACGAAGGAATTCGAATTGAGTGATTTCAGAGGTACATGTGTGTTAGATAATCTATCGGCATTTGCCTTACAGCGAATTTCAAAAAGTAATTTGTATATCTTTCATTCTTTCGAATTTCTTATTTTGCTTTAGGTTTCATGAAAAAAATACTCAAATGCTCAAAATACTCACTTTCCAAAAAAATTTCAAACTATTATATTATTATATATTATTTTATATAATTTATTAAAATCAAACAAGATTATACTTTAAGCATGTCATTTGTAAACAATATATTTATATCCCTGAAAATGATTGCTGAAATAAAAATGGTGAAATTTGATATCATGAAGATACATGTATACTAAAAAAGGAAAAATAAAACAAACCTAAGACCTTTTTTCTAAAAAGTTAAATAGTAAAATATTAATACTTCGCTAACTATTAATTTAGCTACTTAATCTTAAAAAAAATATATATATATGTATATATATATATATATATATATATATCTCACTTTTGTAATAAAATTTCACTATAATTTTTTTGAATTATAATTTTTTTCAATCAAGTTATAATTTTTTTCGATCATACTTATTCTAAAATCAATTGCAATCTATTTTCTCTCTAATATGACCACAGAGAATAATAATGTGAGACGGAGTTATATAGGAAGAATATATGTATGTAGGATCACGAGATATCGTCAGTGATAAATTTGACACAAGGACATGGTTTAAAATATCTTTAATTTTCTCGTAATCTTTTAAGAAATTTCCATTGACATAATTTATTATAATCATTATCTACCATGTAATTAAATATAAATTTATTCTTCCTAAAATTTACGTCTCACTACTATGTCTCGGTGTTCTTTTTCGCTAAATTCAATAGTCTGAGTAACCAAAATACCATGTAGATATATTGTGTAGATATATTGCTATTATGTCGCACCTGAACACCGTTTATTATCTTTAGAGGATAAACGCACCCTGTAAGTTCAAAATCACATTTAAATTTCTTCAACAAACAAATTTCTTCAATAGATTTCTCGCAATATTTTCTCTTTTTTTTTCATTAATTTTCTTTATTTTTAATATAAATAGAAGCAAGCACATAAGATACCACATAAGATATTATATATTATTGTATTAAACTAAAATAGTTCAAAATATGTTCAAAAAAAGATTTTTTTAGCATTTTTATCGAATTTTAATGGCTTCGAAGCCACGTATAAACGCTATAATGTTACTTCAATTTAAAACTGAGCGAAATTCGCTTTTTTCAGCTATTAAACTTTCCAGATTTTTTCGCTCAACTATCTCAAACAACTTTAATATAACTTAAAAAACTTATTTGAATAAGAAATTATCCTTATCAACGTTGTTTCGAAAAATAATTTTTAAATCTCAAGTGCAATATCATTGATAAAATTATTGAACAAGCTACTTAATATAAATTCTTATGTTTTATAGAAAACAGCATATTACTTTACGTAGTATTCAAACCATTCAAACCTCCGCTATTAAAAATATTATATAAATATTTATTATAAGAAAAGAGAAAGAGAAAGAAAGAGGCAGCGACTGAATGAAAAAGAGACAGAAAATCGACGCAAACGTGTCAGAGTAAATGTTCTCCCGCAGCTTCATTAATAGTTTCCACAAAATGACCCCGTGGGTTTCCGTAACGCCACGTAAACAGTATTCAATGCGAGTACCTATTTGGAAATTGTATTTGTCGTCGAGGGAAATTGCTGGCACCTCGAGTATCCGAAATTCGCCAACGAGCACGAGATTGAAATTCTCACTCCGGCCACCACACCGCTCTTCGTCGCCGCCGTCATCGTCGTCGTCCTTCGAACCGCAGCACCGGCCGCAGTGTTATAATTATCCGATTCGATCGATGCGAGGACGAGGGACGCAGATGAATAAACGATAGAGACCTAGGTCGAGAGGAATAATTACGAGTTAATCGGGGAAAATTTGTACGGCAATGATAATACGCGCGACAAATGGAAATTCGAATAAACGGATGGCTTTGTGCGGGAGCAATCGTCGCTTTATTTGTATCAGAATGACACGACAAATGGCCCGAAAAATTGATAAATCGCCAAGCGAAGGGCCGAATATAAAACAACCTGGAAAAATGATATAAATGAAATACTGGTGTATTCAGATTTTAATCATCGAATATTTTGCATATAATCCTTTTAAAATACTTGTACTTTAATCATTTATTCAATCATTTCTTTTTATTGTTGTTTGTATATTTGAAGTTTATATTTATTTAAATTTTGACAATTTTGTATTTATCTGTATTTTTATATTTTATTTGTATAAATTTAAAGAGTTTTGAGAATTAAAATCCTATTAAAAAAGTTTTATTCAATTAAGATTCAAACAAAATTAGAACCAAAATAACTTTTTAGCTTTAAATGTAAAAAATGTATAAACTGGCTTTTTTATTTAAATAAATTTATATACATTTTCGTTTTACATTATTAATATTATTTTATTTAACAAAAATAAAAGCTATTATTCTAAATTATATTACCAAAAATACATAACCAAATGCTATTTCTATGAAAAAGAAAGAATTTTATAATATACGATGAAATCGTTTCCTATAGTTTTTATTTATACTATATTTATATTTGTATTGCAATGTAACAGTACATTTAATCTTAATTGACAAACATTCAGAGAAATGTTAGAAAAATGCTATTGATTATAATCATTACGTTAATTGACATATTATTTTTTGCATTCGATACTTTATTTCTTATTCAAATATTTAATTCGTTTTAACTGTGCAACAAATCTAATATATAAAATAGCAATCTACACAATCTATAAAAAAAAAATTATACAAAAAAATATTTAATCGGTGACATAGGTTTTTTTAATTGGCCCTGAATATGTATTTGTCTGTTTTGAGCAATAAAGCATTCTTTTTCTTTTTTTAATTCTCATTTATGTATATACTTTTAGATAAAGGTCAAATTACAGATCGATTTTTCATCCTAGACAAAAACATTACATATACGTATACAATTTAATGTATTTTACAATTCGCACAAATCGCCTCCTTTTTTTTAAAAAATATTCTTTTCTGAAACTATGTCTGAAACTATGTTTAGGCCTGACATTTATCGTATGCCATTTCTCATTAGCTCTTTCATTATAATATGATAGAGAGAAATATTTTGTTGTTTATATTTATTTATATTACTTATTTTTACTGACATGTCTGCTAGATAGGTATCATACATATAATAAACATCATATATGCAAATATAGCATTAAGAATACAAGCTATAATGTAATAATCAATAAAGATAAAATTTCAATTATTATTTTATGTAATAATGTATAATATATCTTAATAATATTATATAAAATTATAATGTTTAATATATTATTATATCTTATTTTATTATATGTTATAAATAATAACATCAAAAAATGTAATAAGATTTATAGATATTAAAAAAATTTATTTACATATTATTAAATTTTACGATATTTATTGAATTATATATTATTTAATTATATTTTTTATCAGATATAATATTATACAAGCTATTTACTGCCTAATCTATTTATTTAACAACATGCATAACATGATGAAATTCTGAAAATATATTAATCCGAAAGCAAAAAATCTGATATAATATACTATTAATAATTATATATATTTAACATTTTTTGCTTTTTATATCAATTAAATTATATCATTTTCAAATAAATCTGTAATGTAGCTATTATGCAAGATTTAGATTAATTATTTAATCTGCATCGTTATTTTATTATACAATAAACATATAGCGTAACAATTATTATGTACAATTCATATAATTAATATAAATTCTATATACTCATTATAATATATATCCATTCGATAATGATATAACATGACAAAACATAAATTTACATGATGTAATAAGTGTGTCCCATGTATTGATTAATATTAGCTGAATCGACTTTTGATATACATTTATATATATTTATGTATATATATTTATGTATATTTATTATATATTTAATTTTATGCTTGGAAAGATTGAAAAGAGAAATTTAAGAGAGAGGAGAGAGAGAGAGAGAGAGACAGATTTTTTACTAAAAAAAATTAAATTAAATTAAATTAAATTTCAGTAGAAAGTTTTAAAAGTTGTATGTGAATTATTAAATAAATACTTTTTAGTTTGAAAAATATATATGCCAATACATATCATCAAGTTATATCTTGTTACACTTTTCTTTTGTTACTTGTTCTAGCATTAATTTTTTTTCAAGTCGGATTAACGCTTCAACACAAGAAAGTGCATTTATTTCAAATTAATTAATATGTAATTTAAGTAAAATAAATAAAAATATAATATTCTATGTTTTATAAATGTATTCAATTACATTTCTATCTTTTTGCTTCGTAATAACAGATTTTTTAATACAAATGTAATTTGCATTTCATCAAATCAATATATCATAATAAGTAGTTTTAATAATAAGAAAATTGATATTTTACACAAAAAAATAATCATCTTGTGTTAATTTTACACATATAATAATCTTTTTCAAAAATATATTAATCCTAAAACTCTACATCGTGCTACATACGTCGAGATACTCCATTACATATTTTCGCGAGAATGAACCGACACTTTTAGATTCCATGCAATATTTATAGATTGCACGCGAAAAAGAAAGATACCTGACCAATAATCGATACTTCCTGTCAGACTAACGCTATGGGCAAAATCTCGTGATAAAGAGAAATGCCCTCAACCAAATTTTCTAACCGAAGACTTCCCTCTGTTGTTTTTAACCCATCCACAACTGAAAATCTATTAAAAAAAAAATGTCGTAGCCTACATAATACCTACAGTAGAAGCGTATTTTACAAATATAACATACATCTATTTAATGGCATTTATTATAACTAATCAATATTACAATAAATATTATAAATATTTAATATGTTTACTCTTTTGAAGCTTTTATATAGGTTTAGCAAGTTACTTTTCTTATTATTATAACAAATTTTTTTATTGTTATTTTTATATTTATAATATCCTTTTATTTCTTCCTGGAATGTTTTCATAACCAATCAGAGAAAAGTGCATAAAATCTTTCTTGTTCTCATTAAAATCCTTATAACCGTATAAAGAGAGACAGGAAGCGCAAATGTAAACTTATATTTAACTTCTTGTTTACGTACACACGGTAATATATATATTAACTTTCGTCAGAAAAATAATTTCATTCGTAAAATGTTACATATTTACATAACCATCAGAAGTTTCAGAGAGAATGATAGCGAGAGATAAATATTGTCGTGATATTCGCATTTTTAACGACACGATGACGAGACGTCGTAAAGAAACTTGACCTCGATTTTACTTATATCTCGTTGATGATGCGTACTCTTTCTTTCTGATGCCTTTTCTTTTTCTCTCCCTCTTACCTTTCCTTTTCTGTCACTCGTATGAACGGATGAAAACCCAGCAACAGATTGCTCCCCTGTGCAGCGCAGCTTCGCTACATCCAATGAACTGGGCGTTCGCTTCCGTGTAAGTGTGACAGTTCATTCAAACAGGCAATCGAGTTTGCATCCACCACCTTCCGGCGCTTCGTTCGTTAACGCGCAATCTCCTCCACGACAGAACTATCGTGCAAAGAGAATCGGCTCTTCCTTCCCCCGATTGACGACGGAACGATCTCTTCTTGCTGCAATTAACTTGATTTCGCGTGTTACAATCGTTATAATTTTTTTTCGAATATTCGTCATTCAAAATTTCAAAAAGAATAAAGAAGAGAAGAGAGAGATAATTATATTATGAAGCAGGTTTATATTTTTTGAATATTAATTTTTATCTTTTGAAGATACGAAACTTAAAGGTTAAATTTGCATTTTAATAGCAATCTATAATCATATTTAAAAAATAATTATACTCTAAATACTAATCTATCTCAAAAAGTGATTTATAATAAATTTCGAAAAAAATTAATTATATGAATTTCTCAGTACTTCAGAAAAATATATAGATCGTATAGCGATCATACAGATAGGACGTATGTACATTTAATTCTTTTATCACTGAAAATTAATTTCATTACCTCAATTTTTTAATTTTAATTCTAAGTAATTAATTTTATCTCAAAATTACCTACACTTATATATTTCAATAATATGAAAATTATTCACCCCACTGATTCATATACGGTGGAAAAACTACTTTGAAGTAATATCATTACCTCTCTCTATAATGGAAAGCTTAAAGAGAACCGCTCACTACAGTTTCTGTTGAATTTCGATAAGTCTCAACTGTGTTGTAGTTTAAGATGGAAAATATATATTTTATTTATACGCGTTTTATTGCAGATTTGGGAATTTTGTTCAGAAGTATAACCCGACATATTTCTAGTTTTATTTAATATACTCCAATTCGATATTGGATATTGCTGAATATTTCAATATAACATTCAGCAATATCCAAATTGAAATATATAACATATATAAATGTATAAAAAAAAACTTAAAGTTTTAATATTAAGAATAGTTGTTAATCTATTTAAATTCTCCATAGATAAAGAAAAATTGAAATTGTGGAATATTTTTTTATATTCTATAAGCATTTATAGCCATAAGAGAGAAAGAGAGAAGAAAATTTTATTCCTAGTTTTCTAAATATATTTTAATATTTTTTTCAGTACTGAATTAGGTAAATACTAAATTAAGTAAAATGAAGAATATCAAATTAGTTTTTATTTGAATTAAACATATTTTTGCTTTCATTTAAATATTGCAACCAAAAAATATGCAAAAAAAAATAAGTCTATTGGCATTTCCTTGAAGAAAATTAAATTAAAAATAAAATTGTATCATACATAGCAAATTTGAACTTTTTGAAAATTTAAGACTCTATTGGAAAAATTAATTTAAAAATATAACTGTTTACCACACATTGTTGACTTTGTACTTTATAAATTCAGCCGTGATCTTTTAAAACGTTTACATGATTGTAACACATGTAACATGGCATGTAATTTTTTATTCTTGTCTGACCTGAATCTAAAGAGGAAATGTTATGAAAAATGGTTAGTTCAAAGATTTTAGAAAGTATAAAACGAGAAACGTGAATGAAGGATTGTTATAATTAGATTCATACTTATATCATCTCATTCTTTTATTTTCTTCTTTTTACTTAGATATACGTATATACATGTACAGTAGTTTTGCTATCGTCACAATCTTACACGCTATCTAACATCATTCTGTTCCTATTAATTAAATTCTTTTTAATAAATTTAGAGTCTCGAATATGAGAATTAAACATTTCCACAATGCGCGCTGCAATTTTTGGTCGGACTATTTCTCAAAAAATGTCATTCGCAAGCAATGCATTGAAAAAAACTTTTACTTATCCAATTATATGAATAATTATAAATATGTATTTTAAATAATATATAAAGTATGTTATATATATTTCTAAACTTGATTGGTCGAAAGTTGTGTCTTTTAATTAGATAAAAAAATATTTTAATACATCATGTCAATTGAATAGAGAGAGAAAGATAGAGAGAGAGAGAGAGAGAGAGAGAGAGAGAGAGAGAGAGAGAGAGAGAGAGAGAGAGAGAGAAAGAGAGAGAGAAAGATGTTTTCTAATATATCATAGATATAATTTGAAAAATGATCCGATCACACGGTCAACTATATTATTTTTCTATTAGTTTCTGTCTCCTATTATATCTTACAAATAAAATTTGAAATGCCAACATCAAACTCTAAACTTCGGTACTGTAGAAACTTCACATCAAAAAAAGAAGTTAGCGGAACTCATGAAAAACTTATTTAGATTAAAAATAAGTGAAAATTTAATCAAACTTCATCAAATATTAAACATTCTAAAACAGAATAAAGATTTAAACTGGATCAAATATAAAGTATTCAATAAAATAGTTACTTCACAATATTAAGCAAAAACTTTAATAGTCAATGAATTTCAATGAAATTCAAATTCTTTTCTTTTTAAAAATTTGACGGTATTTAAAAGAAATATTCTATTCAAATTCATATGAGATTCGCTTTCTTCCATACCAAATTATATTCTAATCTATGAAATAAAGCTATATTATGAGTTTTAATCATCATTCTTATTATCGATTTTCTATTGTTTCTCACGCACGCATAATATATCATTATAAATAAGTAAATAATAAAATAATCCTGCGTATATTCGAAGAACAAAGACAGGTTTGTTGTCTGAAACAGATTTGTTGCTTACAATAAAAGTGTATTTTCTGCAATATTTGCTCAAAAATATATATAAATTAAAATTTGATTAAAAATTTTTTTAAATCATGCAGAATATATTTAAAACAGAAAAAGAGAAATATGAATATATTTCTGATATTTTTAAAAGCTAACATATTAATATTTATATGAGTAAAATATTAAATGTTTATTTATCTTTTTACTATACTTGATTTAAAAATCGTTCCCAATATTTTAGAAATCAATACAAAGATCAGAAAATACAGTTCAGTTTTACAGTTTTACAGTTCAGTTCTGGCGTTATACATTTGACATTATAATAAATATATAGTTTAAAATCAGTCATTGATTTTAATGAGCACCGAGACTCGAAATGAAATATCAATAATTAATAACACATTCTATTTGTTGCATGAATATTTATTTGAGCCCAATTTGGCATATCTATGCAGATAATTTAATCATTAATTAATTAATATAAAAGTTAGTTGAATAGAACTAAAAAATCAATAAATGGCTACATTAAAAGTATCAAATAAAAATACCAAAAATCAAATGTCTAAATAATACACATTGATAAAGAGTCATATTTGTACAATAAATCAAAGTTTATAGTTATTCTACATGAGATTCCTTTACATTAATATCTTGTAATATCCGTCTATCTTACAAGTTTGATTTACCTGAATGTTTTTATTTGTACAGAGTAAATGGAAGTAGGATTTATTAATTATAATCGCGTAACAATTACGATGCCTTCACTCCATATTAATCAATAGAATCTCCCAACAAGATTTGACACGTTGCTTTGCGCAATTGTCATCATTATGATCGGTTACAGATCATACTTAATCAAAACTGGTATCTCACGAGATACAAACCTGGAAAACATCATTTATTCGTGTCACTTATATTATATGACGCAATAATAACATTTTCTCTTGATACGGAACCTCACCTTTCGAGCCTTTTTAGCATTAATTTTTGGGAAATGTCTGAATTACCAAAAATTTAAACGTTTTGTATCTAACTGTAACAATGTAGACAAATTAAATTTTCGAACACACACTGGGCTATCATGTCCGCTCTTGGTTATATATAACAGCTTACATTGACAGACATAACTCGCACGACAACCCGAATGTATAACGTCATTATAAATCAATCTGTTGCGGACGCAGGTGCATCGTTCATCGAACAATGAACCACGCACTAATAATAACCATGATTCGCATCAAAGCTCCAAAATTATTTTCGAATGATCGCAACGCGCATATCAAAATTATAAAGGTTATTGCATTTTATTGCAAATGATCTTGATTTTCGTAGTACAGACAAATTATTCTCGAATATATAATTTTGATTTTGCTAACAAGTTAAATGCGTGCATTTAAAAAGTTGAGATACAATTCTACATTCTTGTGATTCTATACATTCATTGATTGCCATAATGCCATTTCAAATATAACCATATATGAAACAGACTGCTACGATACAAGATTTATTATGTTCATTATTTTTCAATCGACGTTGTACGCTTCTATGATAACGAGAAACTTACGCGAAACTCGATATCTGTTTAACGCCGTCGGCACTCTTCGGAACAATCGCTAAACATTATTCGTTACATGATAATCTATTGCGACAGGATTATAATCTCGATGAATTTCTCGATTCTTTTATCATCTCGATTCTTTTAAACATCTAAACAATTATTAATGATATTAATGATCAATATCTTGATGCAAAATAATTGAAAAGATTAAAATAAAGATCTACTTGTCTATTTTAATTAATGTAAGAAGAAAATAAAAAATTTAAATAAAAATAACAAAAAAATGATAATAAATAAAAAATTAAAAAGTTATATAGAATAAATTAAATTTCAAACACAAAATGTATAAAATAATATTGATTAAAAATAACTAAGTATTATAAAACTAGTAAAAGTCCTTTAATTCTTTATAGTTTGTAACTTCTTTTTCATTTAAAAAATATCAAAATTTTTTTCACAGAAACTATAATTGTGTTAAGAAAAAAAAATATCCCGATTTATACAAATAATTTTACAAATATATAATTTACATGAAAATTGATGCAAATTTTACAATACTTCATTTTCATCATGATTCCGTAAGTCAATAGATCGAAAATTATAAACTGCCTGCCACATTTGTCACGTTTCCGCAAAAAAGGAATTTAAGATGAAAAAAAAACATTGACCTATTTTTAAGAAACTGTTGTAAAAAATCAGTAAAAGAGACACGTATCTTAGGCGTTCCGTTCACATAGCGCGTTTAACATCATGTCAGGTTGTAAGTACACACATTCAACAACCCGCTTCGCCCATCGAGGTTAGTGATAGTCACCTGTTTAAGCCAAGAAACGATAATTTACTAGATGTTAGTTATTTACATCATTCTTGCTTTAGTTCTTTTACTGTATATTTTCTATTTAAAGAAAATATCCGATTCTAGCATGCCGCTGATTATTTGGTCCGACTAGCGATCAGCAGTAACTATTCGGTCTGACCATTATCTAACTATGACTACTCGGTCTGACTATTTACCAATACTAACTACTCAACATACTAGACGTATCGGAGACTTTCCTTACATAGTGATCTCGTTATTAAAGGACAAAATGAAATGAAATTTTTCATCATCTTTAATTTCCTCTCGCGTCAAACGCGAATGAAAAATACGCAAACGTTATTGCGTCATTCATTTAATCTGATTTTAAGTAGCAACCAACACTTCCATACGTCAGATCCGCTTTGCATTTATACGTTTCCTTACATTCTCTCCGTCCAGCGACATTTATCACTGATGTATCTGCCATTGTTGCCTCTTTAAGTGGCCAAGTCGCGTCCGTTCGTAGATATTTCAACATCATCCAACCCTTCGCCCCGATCCACTTTTCTTCTGCACATTTCATTCACCATCTTACTTCGCGTCCACTGTCAATGAAAAAACGCCCTATATTGGCGTTTTCTTTCATCTCGTGGATTTACGCGAGACTGCTTTTTAATAAACGTTTCACCCTCGCAACGGTCTCTGATAGAAGCGCATCAGATTTTTGTCGGAAATAGCAATTTTCTTACCGCTGTCGGCACCTTTCGATTACGGACGATCTTGATACGTCATATTCAAAAAAGTTTTAAAGTCTATTTGTACATAGTTGTGAATTAAACTCATTATAGTTGAATATCTAGAATATCTAGATATCTAGAATATCTAGAATATCTTACACATAGAAAACATACACTCACAAAATCAATGAAATGTCTTTGGTTTTAGATGAACATCTTCGGATTATTATGTTTGTAACGTTATGTATGTAACGTTGAAATTTTATGCTCGATATTTGATCTGTCATTCATAATTCTCTACGCTGCATCTTGATTCAAGCAAATGATATATTCGTAGATCCGGTCGCGGTCCAATGAGTTTATGGTTCTCTTTAATATAGAAATCCAATTTTTCGTTATTTCAGCGCTGTCAATGTTTTAGACGAGGATTCTTATCGAAAGACGACAGTTTTCGGATATCTATCTTCACCATGTGTCTTATACATTTTTCTCATTCTGGTAAAAGAGTCAATTAAACTGAGAAAGAATTGAGATCTAATGTTTCAAAAGGCTGACAATCGTAATATCTTCGAACATTGAAGTGTTCCATTATATATCAACGTTGATTGATGATAGCGATGACTTTGAGAAATTTTTTTCGCAAGACAAAATTAATTAAGCTTTGCGAAATGATCGTCTAACGCTTTCATACAAACTCCTCCTAAACTTGATATTACATATCGACCTCTTTATGCATTAGAAGATGCTATAAACGAGAGTTCTGTATTTATCGTGTTACTTGCTTGCACACGTTAGACACACGTGTTTTTTCACAAATGTTTCTGCTTCCGTCTGAATCCTTTTTAATAACCGAGAAAGTCTTTTCTCACGGCAGCAGCAATTGCGATCTCGTACTTTTACAAATTGCGAGCACGATGCTTAGATCAGCACACCGACGTTACTTTACTCGCAATTATCAATAAAGGCTGCTTGAGAAGCTCTTTAATCGCGCACAAAGACAAACTCGTTGTAATGATTCCAGCGATTCTCTTCGGAATCTACACCGGGCTTCAATTGCTCGGAATTACTGCCGGCGGTGCCGGAACCGCAGCTGCCCGCTAGTCTGAAGCCCTGCTCCTGCAACATGTCAAAGGCCTGTTCGATGACGCTGTGTTTCAGGAAGAAGCGTGACGTATAGCGATCGGACATGCCGTGGTCGGGATCGCGACTTTCGTTCAACGTTTCACCGAAGACATCCCGGCAGAGTGCCACACGACCGCATACGAGAATCCTCGAGAGCTTGCGAAACTTGACGTCGGCCAGACCCTCACGGCCAAACGCAAAGCTGCCCCGATAGCCGACGGTGATGTAGCCAGGTGCGCGTTTACCAACTGCACCACCGGTTTGTCCGCCGGAATCAGCATTCTCCAAAATTGCCTTCTCTAAACCCGGTAGGCCGTAGAAATTCGCCTCCTGTTTGAGTCTCTCACGTTCGCGGAAGCCCTCGGGTAGAACGAGCGCCTGATTGCGCAGGAAGTCCAATACGTAACGGAAAAGCACGCCGTCACGGTCCAGGAAGTATTTGCCTTTGGCATCTTTCTCCACAGCGGATTTGCCAGTGAAAAGTGCCGCCAGATGCGAATCGTTCTCGCGAGTCAACGTAGTCAAAGCAGTGGTGTAGAAGACGCCGCCCACGTTCAATTCTACCACGCTTGGCATCGCTTCCTGTTGCTCCTGGTCCCCCATGCTGACGCGATATGAGAGAGAGAGAGAGAGAGAGAGAGAGAGAGAGAGAGAGACAGATAGAGATAGTAGCAGCTGGTCGCGTGGACCAACGGAATGACTCGGCGACGCTGGCGGAACGATCAGAGATACTACGAGCGGAGAACTCACAGCTGAGAAATTCTCACGGAGGATTAAAGACGACAAAGAATCACGACACGGAACTGCACTTCGCTCAGTAAAATGTTACACGGCACTGGCGCAGGACCACGAGAGGTAGGAAGACCACAGGTCGACGACCTAGAAAATCCCAGAGTCAATCGCAACACACTAACATGGAAGAAAAGTGTTCTCGAGGACTTTTGAGCAACGAGAAGGAACTGACTGTTGCTAGATCCAAATTGCCCAATTGGTACTCGCATGTGACGACACTTTCAGCGATGCTCGCTGAAAAGCCGGGCTGATGAAATCCTGGTCGTGCTTCGATTCGCTGTTACTCGCGCACGAGTTGACGCTCGCTAGATCGCGGAAGTGTAATCGTGATGATGAGGAGCAACAGACCACGTCCACGTCGGAGCGACGACGAAGACCGGAGCTTGACTCACTCTTGGCTGCGCGCTTTCTAGGTGGTTGGCGCGCGCGTCAGGACGCACTCTCCGCTCGCTCTTCCGTATCGCGAGGGTAACGCGGCTGTAATGCTGCGCTGCCGGCGCAGCGAGAACGCGCGTCGTGTCAACGCGCAGCCACCAATATCGCACGACAACGCGCGCGCACCCCCCCAGGAATCACCATTCGATTCTCGCCCTCGGAAGAGGCTGCGTGTCACGATCAGGACTCCTCTAGGGTGCGCTTACCTCGAGCTCATTCTGGAGTGGCAAACTCCACTCCATCTCGATCACGCGAATCCTGAATATTTTGCGACTCGCACTAACATTTTTCAGAATGCTTCGCCGAATTCTGGGATTCAATAATCCAGATTATTCTAATTTATTTCGTCGTACTCTGGAGGCTGACGTGAACTGACCTACGCACATAAGTCACAGCTTGAATTTCACCCGAATCATGAGATACGTAATTCTACATACATTTTTTTTCCGGAAAGGGAATCACAAACTACGAATATGATAAAAAATTCAATGTGCACTCTGTAGAGCCGAATATATCTTTGTTGGCAAATTTCAATGGATCGATATTTCGTTTCCATTATAATATACTCATATTGCATTGTATCTCTCGTCGCGTTCGATATCTACAGATATTGAACACATAACAGTATCAATGCAAAATGATTAACGTTATCACAGTTGTATATTGACGTAAGTGTATATTTATTTTATTCTAGTTGCTACTCTTCAAATACAATATTAATACAATATAAATAATTTATTATAATGAATAATTAATTTATTACAATAAAGATTTTATTATATAAAAATATGTTTCTTATCCGATATTGATTGTAAATTCGAATTAATTTTTTTTACATGTTAAAAAAATATATTAATTTCAGTTTTTAGAAGAATGTAGAATTAAACAAATGTAAGTAATTAAAATTGAACAGAATAATCTATGTTAATAAGTTTATAATAATAATTATAAAAACATCTTATGTATTTCTCTCTCATGATGATTTAGTTCTTATGAAATAAAAAATCATATTCAACCTTGTTATACTTGCAAATTCTTTAACTTTAAGCTAAATTATAATTCTTGAAATTGATATACGTCATTATAAAAAATCAATTTTTATTACTTTTACAAGTCTCATATCAATATATCAGAAAAAATATACTGTGATATAAAATATAAAATTAAACATAATAACTTCTAAATTAGTACTTTAATTAGTATTTATAATTGAATACTAAATTAACATTAAAAATATTAAAAAGTATATACTGTAAATATATACTTGTAAGTATTAATTATATTAATTAATATATAAAAGCATTTTCTTTTTATATATTTATTTGTTTTTTGATTCTAGACATTTATTAAGAAATTGTTTTTTCATTAAATTGAAATTTTTTTACAAATATAATATTTATCTCAAATGAGATAAAAAATAAATAGATAGAAATTCTTAAAAAATTGCATGCACATATATATAATAACATTATGATATACGTAAACATAACTTTTTGTATTTATGTTATTTTGCTTTATTGTATAATAAAAAATACTTCTTAAAATTTGTATATATCAATGTCTATATATTACATATTGAGTATAAATTTCTAAGAAATGTATTATGTTACGTTTAAAAATATCTATGATGCAACTTGATGAAATTAGATTCTAATGAGAAATGGATCACTTCATTAAATCTTTTTGAAAGAAATTTCAACATTTTATATATAAAAACGAATGTAATACTTTTCTTATAACTTAGTGCCTTCTTAAATTCATTCAAAGCCATATAGTTACAACTCTAAATGAAATTAGTTACTAAAAGATAATATTCTTTTGTATGTAATTAATTTGCGCAATTCACTGACTGCGAAATAGATTAAACTGAAAATAAAAGAAGCACTATAAATAAAATTGGAATAGAAAATTAAAGCATTACGTATGTATGTCTTCGCTAAAATATCGAATCAAATATATTTGCAAATATTTCGTTTTTAAGTAATATTAATAATATTTTTAAGTAATATTTAAATAACGCTTTATTATTTAAAATAATGACTGTGTTTATGAAAGTTTATAACTGCATTAAAAAATAAAAAATAAAATAAGCCATGTTATATATATTATTATTATATATATATTAATATTAAATAATATTATTAAACACATAATATCATAAGCAATTAAATGACCCGCGCAAACACTATATGATGACATCACAGAGAAGACTGCATTGAATTCAACACTAAACTGCAATGCGCAAGCTTTTATGTTGCTCCAATCAAGTGCTAAATCAAGTGCTCTGCAAGTGCAATAATTAGCTAAGAATGAGAAGTTCTTTATCTAGCCAAGATCATTTATCTACTCTGTATTATCATTTCTAAAAATATTTATTGTTGCAAAGAAATTTTTCAAAATTTTTATTTTTTAATTAAAATGGAATTGGAAAAAACATGATAGATTTTAATATGAAAAATACAGTTTTAGCTAAAAATGATCAATTTACTAAAAATATGTGTGCACATGTGTTTTTATAAATAAAAAGAGTTTAATAAATCGAAAGAGTTTAATAAATCGATTTTAATTATATTCTTTTCAGAGATATGTATAAGTTTGTTAAAAAAATTAATATATCATTGTTTTCCTTCTTTCATAAAATTACGCATATTCAAACAAAATTTAATTTTTAATTTTTTACTCCAGAAATTCTGATAATTACAAAGATATATAGTATATTGCTTTATTTACATGAAGAAAGTACTACAATTTCGAGATTTAACATTATCAGGATAATTTATAAGAAAATATTATTTACAAAAGAATAAAATAATATATATATATTAAAATATATATATATATTAAAATACATTTTTTATTAAATTTAATTATTAAATAATGTTATTGAATTAATTATTAAACAATGTAGCAAAATAAACGACATATTATACATAATTAAAAAATTAGATCCTTATTTGTTTACATATATATTGATATTTATACATTACTATTGAGTATACTAAGGTTACAGAAATAAAATGTAATTTAATTCACACACACACACACACACACACACACACACACACACACACACACACACACATGCGCGCAAGAGTACGCAACAAAATTATAATTTTTCACCTGTAACATCAAATTAAAGTGATATTTATATTAAAATGCAATATTGTAATTAATATTATTAAAAAATAATTATTGCATTTATATTGAAGTTTTTATTTGGACCAACATTTTCAGCCACGATAATTGGTCGAGAAAGAGAGAAAAAGAGAAAAAAGACTGGATAAAGAGATAAAAGAAACGATATTGTTTTTAATTAATCATTGCGATCTGATTGATTCCTCGAATTGTGAGCAGTTTAAATTCAACGGAAGAACGAGAAATGCAAATGCGTCACATCCTCGACATCATCTCTCCCTTCCATTGCCTTCCCTTCCCTTCCCTTCCGCAGCCCATCAGTGGCGCCACCTCGAGACACGATGTCTTTTATTCGAGTGAGCGTAGTCGGATTCGATCGTTGCATCGGGTTGGATGGCGTGCGATGGATAATAATTCGACATCGTTACGTTTGTTGTTAATTACGTGTCTCCCTCAGGTATTTTAACCTATCAATATTGAGAACGTCGATACTGTGTCGTAATATGATACTCATCTCGCTAAATTATCCATGCATGTGAGCAGCTGGATATTTCATCACCAGTCGGAGAGCGGAGTGACGACAACGACTCGGCAGGCTAAAACGCTTGTTGACACTTGCACGTGTGCTCGCTTATCGTCTTTTCGATTGTCGTATCTCGAAATCCCAGAGAATGACGAGCGCACGCAAAAGAGTACAACAAGGGTCCGATGACTCGGTGGGGAACAGATTGCAGAATCGCACCTGGAGCCACGGCAATGACAGCGAAGAAGAGGAAGGTGCCAGTGAAAACACATTGCTGAATGAAACCAGCGAACAGAGGTTCGTATAACGTTTATCAAAGTTATTCACCAAAGATTAATATAATTATGTTCGTCGGAGCAGTTATCATGAGCACTATTAAATGACGTCGACAATTAGGTCGATGGCGTATTAAAAAAATTCAGTATTGCATCTCTTTGTTTTGCTTCAATTGAATGAGTGCTGCTCCGCTACAGAATTGATAACGTTACATCGTTCAATTGTTAATGTATTATTTGATACATTTCAAATGCAAGATGGTAAGATGGTAAACGAATATCTCAATAATTCCTAGACAATAACTCGGAAAAAATCATCGCCAACTCGTGATTGCATACTAAAAAAAGAACAATGTAAAAGTTATGTTTATCTCGTGATAAAATTATCAATTGAAAATATAAATATAAATTAATATTTTTAATTCTATTTTAATTCTATTATTTGTTGTATATATATGTATGTTATATATGTATAAAAGATATATTATTTTAATTTTATTTATTATATCATTTTTTATATGTAATATTATTGATAACAATTATATTGAAAGAATAAATATTGCTATTGAATATAATACATATTTGACATTGTATAAATTTTTGTTATATTTATTACATTTTTATTAAATTATACATAAATATATTAAACATTTAAAAAAGTCGCATTTATATGCATTAATATAATAGATGTTACAATATTATTAATTAATAACTACTATCTTTATGCCACTTATTTTTGCTTCTAATTGATTAGTCGAAGCATTTTCACAGATAAGATAGATAGATATTAGAAGGCATTGTGGTTTTTTTTTTTAATTTAGAAAGGTAACTCATGATAAATTAACGAAAAGTCATTATCTAAAATGATTAACATGTGTTTTACCATGTTTTGGCTACGTGAATACCTATAATCTTTGAGAGCCTGAATTACATGTTATCACATTTTCAAGTAATATCATGCTTACCATACTCGGCAATGTCGTCATTATCACAAACTAGATATTCTAATCAAAAGTACAACTACAATAAAAGAATAACTTATGTATACAATCGATTGAATTATCTCGGTAACGAATAAAATAGACCAAAATTATTTTTGCAATATCCTTGGTAAAAATGTAAGAAGAAAAAATAATTAATTAAAAAACTTAATGACATAATATTAACATAAATAAAATGATACGTGATATTATATGAAGATTATATGAAGATTACTAATACATAATTTATAGATTAATAATTACAGTAAAATGATTTGATTTTTAACAAAGATTCTTATATCCTATTATAAAAAAAATTTTATATTTTTTAATATTTATTATAACAGAATTTTGATATACATACTTGTGATATAATATAATGTGATATAATATAATCAGCGCTCTAATTACATATAAGAAATTCTATGGAAATACTATAAAATAATAAAAATGTATATTGTGTGTAGTAGGCGAAATTATTCCACTCCAATAGAATGCAAGACTTGCCCAGTCACATCATTTGCAGAAGAGAAAATGCGTCGCAAATTACGATTCTTCTTCATGAATCCGATCGAAAAGTGGCAAGCAAAACGACGCTTTCCCTACAAGTTTATTGTTCAAGTCATCAAGATCATCCTTGTGACCGTACAGCTCTGTTTGTTTGCACACAACAATTATATGCATGTAAATTATACTTGGGATAATCGAGTCACTTTCTCCCATCTTTTTTTGATGGGATGGGATTCTGTTCAAGAGGTATGTAATTTGATTGCATTTTGCTTATATAGTTATAGATCTATATGAAGCTTTTATTTTTCAATGCTATCTAAAAAATGAAAAGATACTTCAATCGTAGTATTTCACATCATTATATTACTCAAAATAAGTTTAGAAAAAAATTTTTATTAAATGATCACTCTATATTTTCATCATTTTTTTATATTTTATTTATAATGGATATTAGATATATTATAATATATGTATGATACTTTAGGTACCAACATATCCACCTGCATCAGGACCATTGGCTATCTATAAACGAAGCGATTTCTATGACGCCATTGATTACGCTCTGCATGGTTATTACAACGTCAATAATGCAATTGGCTCGTATTCCTATATCGCTGAAGACAATTCGGTCGTACCTGTAATCTTGTGTCTTTATCAGTATAAGGAGGGTATCATTTTTGGCTTTAATGAGAGCTATGTGTTTGATAACGAGATTGTAGAAACATGCATGAACATCAGTCTCGAGACCTTCAACACATTTAATTCGTCGCACAATTTTCTGCGGGATAGAAATATTAATGTCAATTTCTCCGCTCTGGTACGCGCTCATCTTAAGTTTGCTCTGAAGACGATAAATCTGAAAGCGGCTGGACCAATGACACCACCTGATTGTTATCGTTTCAACATCAAGATCATCTTTGATAATCGCGATTTCGATGGACAGATGCTGCTCTCGTTAGACGCTGATGCTCGAAAGTTACAATGCAAAGGTGACACTCGTTACATCACGGATAATCGTATCGAATCAGCGTTGAGAACTCTGTTAAATTTGCTTGTTATACTGATCTGTGCGATTTCTCTACTATTGTGCTCGCGGGCGATATATAGAGCACAAATACTGAAGTACGAGACTATTAACTTTTTCAAGAAGACATACGGTACAGCGTTAAGTCTCGAAGGCCGATTAGAATTCTTAAACCTTTGGTATATCATGATCATCGTTAATGATCTGCTTATCATCATTGGTACTATCATAAAAGAACAAATTGAACGAAAGCACACCGAGAGTGATCATTGGAATATTTGCAGTATATTTCTCGGAACAGGAAATTTACTCGTGTGGTTCGGCGTATTACGCTATCTCGGCTTCTTCAAAACGTACAATGTTGTCATTCTAACTTTAAAGAAAGCAACACCAAAAGTGGCAAGATTCTTAATATGCGCAATTCTCATTTACGCCGGTTTCACATTTTGCGGCTGGCTGGTGCTCGGACCATATAATATGAAATTTCGTTCTCTTGCAACCACTTCCGAGTGTTTATTCGCATTAATCAATGGCGATGATATGTTCGCCACATTTTCCATTACGTCTTCCAAATCGGCTGTGTTATGGTGGTATTCTAGAATTTATTTATATTCCTTTATTTCATTGTACATTTATGTCGTCTTAAGTTTGTTCATTTCTGTGATAATGGATGCATACGATACAATCAAGATCTATTATCGCGAAGGTTTTCCGAAAAATGACTTGCAAACATTCATAGCCCCATGTACAGACGAGGCATCAAGCGGTATTTTCAGGGATGATTCTGAGAGGAGTGATTTAACAGAATTGTTTGATCGGTTCTGCTGTTGTCGGAAAAGGCCCTTTTACGGATCTTTTTCGGAATCGGATTCGTCAATTAAATCCGAGCAAGCGTGCGGAGGAGCCATCTGTGTCTAGTGTATTGATGAAGAGCAGCTGGAAATGTTATGGTGCGACTATAGATACGCGATACAATATTAAATCGATTGCATCAATTCCTTGAAGTCTAATTCATAATTGGTAATTTTAATTGGCAATTTTTTGCTTATTTTCTAATTCAAATTAAAAAAAATAATATATCATGATTTCGATGCATTAAATTCATTTTTTTTTTCTTCTTATAGCATTTTTTTGCAAAGAAAATTCTAATCACTGAAAAAATATGATAACCTTAAAAATTCTTTAAAAATAAAAGAATAAATTATTGTTAATATAATTGTTGATATAATTTCGATCCTTCTTATTAAAGAATAGATTATCAAAAATTAAAAAAAAAATTACAATAAAATGTTAGTGCAATCGGATCGGTAAAGTATTTTCATGAACATTTATAAATATTGATAGCAAATTCTACGTCTACTCGACAATCGCGACATGTTTATGCGACAAGCGCGAGACATTTCTGTTACTGCCGTCTAATTTATAGCAATAGAAAAGTGTTTTTAGAAAAGTGTTTATTATAATAATGCAAATTAGATTTTTATTAGATTTTTTATTTTAATTTTTAATATAAAATAATTAGATTGCTACAAAAAAAACTATTTTCTATTAAATGCCTCCTAGGAAATCTATTAACATTTTCTGACAGGAAATGACATTTTTATAATATATTAAAAATATTTAAAAGAAATGTAGCAAAGCATAAATAAACGCAACAAGAACATAGCGTTTAACGAAACTTTTGAATTGTTAGTAGCCAATACAAAATTATAGCGAAAAATGTATAGTATTTAATTGAAAAAATTGTGTACATTGATGTACAATACGACAACTGTACTTCGTAATCATAAATATAGTTAACATTTTATGAACTTTTGGAGAAAACTTCCATGTAACAATCACGATATTGCTTTTGTAATAAGTACAATATCAATTTATAATATTCTTGAAAAAAAGTGAAATTATGAACTTCGTACAAAAGTTGCAGCTTAATTGTTATAATTAATTGTTATATACATCAGTTCAATGTTATATACCAAAGTTACCATAAAAGATATATATATATATATATATATATATAATTTAAGTAAAAATTACTCAAGTTGAGATTAACTATATATGTATGTATATATATATATATTATATATATATATATATATATAATATATATATATATAATATATATATTTATATAATTTCAAAAATAACTCAAGATTTAGACTTAATTGCACATAAAGCTAATTTATATAGTAATAAATAATATGAATTTGGTTATGAATTACATGATTATATAATCATAGTTTCAATGTATATGTATATTGTATTAAAAAATCATCTTTGTATCAGGTTTAAGATAAATTCGCACAAAAACATTATCCAAAGAATTATATTTATGTCTACATTGAAATACAATAAACATCTGATTTTCTTTCTAACATTTATTGTAATATCTTTATTCTTTCTTTTGTATATCTGTATGCCTTAGATATAATTTAAAAAATATCTTTTAATTTTAAAACAAAAAATATTGTGCCATTAAATTATATATATATATATATAATTTAATGGCACATATATATATATATATATATATATATATATATTATATATATAACGATTATATTTATCAATATATATATATATATATATATATATATTAATAAATATAATTGTTTTTTATAATTATCATAATATAATAGATTGTAATAAGTCAATGAAATAACCTTGTAGTTAATATTAGTCACGCTTAAAATCTTTTCTGCTAGTGTGACTAAACCTGCAATCTAAAAAAGGAATTAGTTAGTCAGAAATGAATGTTCAAAGCTTCTAGTATTAAGTAGAAATGCAACTGAAAGTCGATATAATATTATGAATAATAAAATCCATATTTATATTTTAGTTTTCTTCCATATATTAAAATCAATAAATCTATAATTTCAAATCTTCAAGTAGCACATGCATAGATGCTGTATTTAATAAATAATAATCTCATTCCTAATGCATACTTCCTTTATTACAGTATCAAGTATACACACACACACACACACACACACACACACACACACACATATGCGCAAGTGGGATAATATACCTGTGGTATATTGCGTGTATGATGAAAGGAAAAAAATAGGAGGTAAAGAGAAAGAAGCGAATCGATGCAGTGCACACAACCGTAGCTTCATATACTTTCACTACCACTAGCTAGCAATTGCACACACTTGTCTCTTTGTTTATCCTCTGTATGACATACGCGCGGCGAACAACGAGCTGCTCGGTGCAAGTAACCGAGCGGCTGGCAGCGGGAACGACAGTCAGTTCAGTACCGAGTGCGCTGACCTGTAGGACGGATAACGATGGTCGTTGACCGCGGTTAAGCGCGATTCTTTGTTTACATCGGCGTGCATCCTAAAGAACAAAATCTCGTCCGGATCTTCGGACAAACCGAGGAAGTCGCCGACGTTCTTTCTGTGACAGACAACGCGGGCAAACATGTCGAGGATAGCAGGAAGCTCTCCTGCGACAGCCACGAACAAAGGCGAACAACAGCAGCAGCAGCAACAACAACAACTACAACAACAACAACAACAACAACAACAACAAGAATTCCCGTTGGGTTTGGATAAAGATGCCAGCGAGCATAGCATCTCTAGCATGATGTCGTGCGTGTCCATCTCGCCAAAGCACGCGGAGAGCAGCCTCCGAGTCATGGAGAGTTATCTCCACAAGCAACAGCTGACAGACGTCACGTTGATCGCGGGTAAGCGTCGAGGTCGGCCGCTTTGTTTTGATAATAACGCACTTGATATTATTAATTATTAATTGGGATTTAAGATAATTCAATTCGACAATAATGATTAATCAACATTAATTAATCAATTAATAAATAAAGGGAATTATTATCGAATTAGTTTTACGTATAATAAAAGTTTAGAAAATTATTTTTTATTATTATCAGAAACTTTTATTCCTAGATTATTTGTTGCTCAAAATTTTGTTTTTTTCTATAATAGAAGAAAGAATATATTCAATATACTTTTTGAACTTGAATTATGATTTAAGACATTATGTTTTACATTCTTTTTCAGTTTATACTTTTTTTTTTAGGAAATAAACGTGTCCCAGCTCATAGATTAGTACTCAGTGCTGGCTCTGAATATTTTGCCGCAATGTTTACGAGCTCTCTACGAGAGTCGGCACAAAATGAAATAGAATTAATGGATGTTGATGGAGATGCATTGTGGGCTTTGGTTCTTTACTGTTATACAGGTAATCCTATACCTGAGAAAATACATATTTGATTTAAGAAAATATTTCAAGGATATTATTATTACAATAAAACAACTATTTTCAAACTGTTCTTATTAATTTTTGAATAATTTTTAATAATGAATATTTTATATAAATTTTTAGGTTGCATAGAATTACAGGAGGATAGTGTGGAAACTCTTCTTGCAACAGCATGTTTATTACAACTGAATCCAGTTATTAAAGCATGCTGTCAATTTCTTATCAAGCAACTTCATCCAAGCAACTGTCTGGGTATACGAATGTTTGCTGACACACAAGGCTGTTTAGAATTGTTTGAACATGCACATGCATACACTACCAAACATTTCATGGAAGTTACAAAAAATCAAGAGTTCTTACTCCTATCTGCTGACGAAGTTGCAAAATTACTTGAATCTGAGGATCTTAATGTCCCTTCAGAAGAAACTATCTTTCACGTAAGACTAACTATACATATTATGTAAAATAAATTTTTATGATAATATTTATAAATAAATTTATTATATATAAGTCGAATTATTTGTTAAGCAAATAAATTTTAATGAAATATTGAAAAAAAATGTTATATGTAATTATAATTATTTTATACTATGTTTATTATATTCTTATATAACTACACATAATGTGTTGTGTGTTGTATGTAGGCGCGTGCATGCATATGCAAGCTGAATAAAATACAAAATAATAGAGTCATTATCATTGTTTTAGGCTCTAGTGACTTGGTTGGAACATGATCCAGAAAACCGGAGCAAAGATGCTAGTAAATTATTAGGTTTAGTCAAATTGCCATTGTTATCACCCGCGGTAAGTTCATTGACAGCTCGACTTTTTTACTCGATAGTATTTGTATATTAGATCAACTAATAAATCAAAACAGTTTATAGCTGACAATATTGAAAGTAACGAAATGTTCAAAGACCAAAGAATGGCACAGGAATTAGTAATGGAAGCATTGAAATATCATTTGCTGCCCGAACGAAGACCTTTGCTTCAATCAGGTAGAACAAAACCGAGAAAAGCCACTGTAGGTACATTGTTAACTGTTGGAGGAATGGATGCTAATAAAGGTAATATACAGATTGAATAATTTAATATCATTAAATATCATTAATTGCATACATTCGTGACGAACATAAAGAAAATACAATAATACAAAAAAATACATTTATCTCACATTATTTTAATTTTTTCATATGTAATTTTTTCATACGTAATAATTTGCAGGTGCCACATCTATAGATGCATTTTCACTACGTGATAATGCTTGGAAATCTTTAACTACTATGAGTAGCAGAAGATTGCAATTCGGCGCAGTAGTAGTTGATAAAAAATTAATTGTCGCAGGTGGTAGAGATGGTTTAAAGACTTTAAATACAGTAGAATGTTTCGATTTCTCCACTCGTACATGGAGCACTCTTCCACCTATGAACGTCCATCGTCATGGATTAGGTATGTATCAACGCGGAAAAATTTGCAAAATTAATGCATGGTTTATTTCTTATTATATAATGAAAACTTAGAAAATTTGTTACGATATACAAATTACAGGAGTGGCAGTCTTGGGTGGACCATTATATGCTGTTGGTGGTCATGATGGTTGGAGTTTTCTTGATGCAGTAGAGAGATGGGATCCAGCAACGCGTCAGTGGAGTTCGATATGTTCAATGTCTATACAAAGATCTACAGTCGGTGTGGCTGTATTAAATGATAAGTATGTTTCTACAAATAAATTATCAAATTTGTTATCATTTCATTTCCGATGCGTGTTTTTCAGAAATATATCTTTTTAATTTTTTGAATTTTATTATTTGATATAAAAAATTTTTTAAATAGTTTTGATGCAATTTTTTTAATTTAATTTTAGATTATATGCCGTTGGAGGAAGAGATATTAGTTCCTGCTTAAATACTGTGGAATGTTATGATCCACATACGAACAAATGGACACCATGCGCGCCTATGTCAAAAAGACGAGGTGGTGTAGGCGTAGGAGTGGTAAACGGTTGTCTTTATGCACTCGGTGGTCATGATGCTCCAGCTAGTAATCCTAATGCTAGCAGATTCGACTGTGTGGAAAGGTAAAATTGTTGTTACACATATCAAAAGTTTCATATAATGCATTATAATAATATAGGTATGATCCTAAAACTGATACATGGACTATGGTTGCACCAATGAGCGTGCCCAGAGATGCAGTTGGTGTGTGCGTATTAGGTGACAGACTTATGGCTGTGGGAGGATACGATGGTCAACAATATCTCACGTTGGTGGAAGCCTATGATCCACATCTCAACGAATGGGAACCTGTAAGTGTATAAACTATTTCTATAATGGGATATTGCAAAAGAATTGTATTTGCACATTTTTTAAATTTAAATGTATTTGTTTGAAGGTTGCTCCTCTTAAAGCTGGCCGTGCAGGACCCTGTGTTGTTGTTAAAAATTTAACTAATAACATCAGACCATTCTTTTTAAACGATTAGTTGGATTAGTTAATTGGACTTGTGCGATTTATATCTGTAATTACATTAGGAAAGGTTTCAGAAATATAACAGAATCTACTCTCGTGTGATATTGCATGCATATTAATCGCATTGTTATTTTTCTGAAACAATTTTAAAGTATTAAATTTTTCGTAGCATATAGTAATTTTTATACGATTTTTATATATTTTTGTTGAATCAAAGAAATTTCAATCGTTGTAAATCACCAAACATTTTTATCATTTATTTATCAATTTTGTATATATTTCGATTTTATATAAAATTTTCAATAACGATAATGTGTAGAAATTCGTGTTAATATCATGTTTGTAATTTAAAATATAAGCGTAACAAATTTTTAATAGGATATATACAATGTTTTCTCTAAATAAAAGTGACAATGCTTTTCATAAATATCTCTATTTTTCTGTGTAATAAATTATGTTTTTGCTAAAAATAAATATAAACCATATACTTAAAAGAAATTAGATATTAGAAATATAAATACTTCAAAATAAATACTGTAATCTTCACTGTAATCTTTACGTAAAATTTTATAATTTATGGTAATTTTATAAAATATAAACATTTAATAAACTTAAATCTCGATGAAAAAAATAATATACATAAGGAAATTTATTTTGCTCATTAAGGTAAATGTCTTTATTTACACATGTATATTTTGATATTTTATAGTAATAATTACTTGAAATTATTGTATTAACTAATTAAAAGAAAACTTCATTATATTTCATTATTCCATACTTTACAATTATTTAATTCTCTTCTTAACAAGCTGGAAAAGTCCTGAAACAATCATAAATTATATATTTTACAAAATTGATGAAACAAAAATCATAAAGAATATAAAAATTACATATCTTATCTCTTAAAAAAAATTTCTAAATCTCTAAAAAAAATTTTTTTACGAAAATTACAATATCGATAAAAATATAAAAGAGAATATACTTTAGCTTACCGTGGAAAATCCGATGCTGGCTCTGCAAATTTGTTTCTGACCATAAATGTAGCAATAGCTTCCGCTACTTTATCTGGGACATCTTCGTGAACAGCGTGTCCACAAGCAGGTAATACTTGCATTTGGAATTTACCTATTTTCATAGAGAGAGAGAGAAAGAAATATTTTATTAGAAAATTGTCGCTAAAATTATCGTCAGCGTTAAAAATCGTACCTTGCATTTGTCCTACAGTGAGTTCGCGATCTAATCTATCGACTCCTGCTAATAACAACATTTTTGGTACAGGAATATTCAAAAATGCTGTGGATAATCCTTTAAACCATCCAAACCAATGCTGTTCTGTTTTTGCCAAATCTATTCTCCAAACATACTTTCTATTAGCAGTGGCAGCAGAAGACGCGGGTGGTGGCATACTGGATGATTCTTCTTCTTGAATAATATCATCTCGCGGTATAATTGGTTCTGGATTAGATTCACACTTGTATTGGGTTGACAATGAATCAATATCATGAGTTGCTAATTTGCTAGTTTCAATGCTGAAATGGCATATGTATTGTAATTCAATTTATTTTAATATCAACAGGAAAATATAAAAGCTTATAATTATTATTATTAATTATTATTATTATTATTATTAATATTATTAAGAACTCACTAACTTCTTTATCTGTCCAGGAACCGAAACTTTTGCTGACTGTACATTCCGAATTTGTCCGCTACGAACGCTGAAAAAATAAATCTTTTAATTCTAACTTAAAACTTTATTTTGTATGTAATACATATAAATGTAATAAAAGCATCTGAAGAACTGAATTATGATAGAATTAAATTTGTAATATATTTTCAATATTATTCAAACAATAAAATTAGATTATTGGACATACATACATACAAATATATAATACAATAATTAACATATTAAAAACATAAAAAAATACTAACCACCACTCTATAGCTTGAGATATAGTACTAAAACTAGATGGCCGGGATCTCAAAAAACTTTGCATAGAGGCTAATGCATCCATTGCTGTACCCTCTACTACATCTATAACGCCTAATCCATATAAATTTGGAATTAGTGAAGCTGCTTTTACTGCTACCGCACCACCCATACTGTGACCAACAAGAATTATTGGAGTATCATGTGCAATTATATCTACAACAGCTGCAACATCCCTAAATAAAAAGCAAGTGATTTATTATTTAACAAAGATGTCTTATAAAATTTTACATTATATAAATTATATAGATAATGGTAGACTTATAAACATATAGACAATAGACATATAGACAATAGTATACTTAAGAATATAAAATAAAATTTTTATAAGCTGTATATATATATATATATATAAAATACATATATATATATATACCCATGTATATAATATATACACATACTCACATATGTATATATAAGTATTTCACAGAATTTTTCACAAACTTATACATATTCATTCTTATTCTACTGATAATTAAAACATATAGATTTAAAATACATAATAAAAAAATATAAATATAAAATTTTTCACTCACGATGCTAAAGTATCTGCAGACAAATCTTCGTCATCTGTAGTATGAGTATCCCCATGACCTCTAAGATCAATAGCCATGATTCTACATAATACCATTGTCATAATTGATTTCTGAAAATTCATAATGTCAATTTTTTTCTCTACAAGTATTACTGGTATTCATATACAATACTCACTGTAAGTTCAGCCCATGTTAAACCACTATAACCACCACCATGTAATAAAACCAATAGTGGCCCTTCAGTGCCTTTGATATAAATGTGGAAAGTATTCTGTCCTATGATCACATCCTTGGAATGATCAAAATATGGATACCACTGTATCGGTTCATAATCTCTCTTTCGCTGGGTTCCCTTTGATTTACTAAATCTTTGAAAAAAGAAAAGAAAATGTTTCTGTTTCTGTTAATTTCACAGAATTTATTTCAGCCTACTAATTTATATCTCGTTTTCATGTTAATTTTTCGGAAGATTCTTTGTACGAACCTGGAATTCAATGCCGAAAAATTGACGGCTGACGGTGGTAATCTGGATTTTAAAATTGACTTTTGAAGAGCAGACATGTTAATGTATTACAGAAAGAGGGAGAGACGTGATAACACCGTGTCCGGAATATTCTTCGGACTCGTGCTTTCGGTTGCAATCATATATGCAGAAAAAATACTTTGCAATGGACGATTGTGGGATTATGAAATCGGCAAGAGACGTAAGAAACAAATATGTCATTAACCGAACTACGAGCTAAGAACCGAACTAAGAAAAACGTCGATTGCAAGGATTCACATCAACGTCATAGAATGCGTACACTTAAATTTTTCTCTATTCTTTCCTTTTTTTCTATTTCTCCTAAATCTTGTAGATTATTGTTAATTCTCCAACCTCTAACACATCGATTCTTATGCAAACAGCAGGGACCGAACTCTTTCGAATTATCTTAAACGTCAATGCGCCCTAACTTCTCCAATCCAAGCAAAAATTACAATAGTACTTTTCTCGATGAGTTTTGGAACGTAGAGAAACTCGTATTATTGAGACAATCTGAAACTCATCGAAAAAAGATATAATTCATGATAATTCACGGTCGTGTATGAACGGCAAATTATTTTTGAAATATATAAAACATATTTTTAAACATATTTTTGAAATATATAAAATAATTTATTATATGCTTGGAAGCTCGAATTAAAGGCTCGGCATTCATAGTCGATTCTTTTAAGTCCCGGTCTACAATAGATAATTTAAGCCTTAAGCTATAAGAAATTGACCAATCATAATCGATTATTCTCCTATTTTTCGACTATGTTTGTCCATTTCTTATGGTTTAAGGCTTAAATCACTTATTGTAGAGGACTAATGTGGCTCTGTGGTCGAAGTATTAATAGTCGAATCTTATGTTTAAGACTGTTTTAAATATTGTCTTAAGAAATTATCAATCAATTACAAAGCCATATGAGCATCTTAAGACATTACTTAAAATGGTTTAGAATTTGGGTTAGACGACAATTTTTCCGAAAAATGGAGGGAGTAATGTTGGTACCAACGAAATCCTCTAAGCGAAATAATTTTAGTTTCTATGAATTAGTAGCACTGTTCAAGTAGTAATCTGTTGATTTGCACATTTTTGATATATGCGCGGGCAGAGAGAACCAGAGAGAAGCCTGAGAACGGACATGTCCGCGATTTAGCTGTAATCTAATTTTGAAGCGTCTCTATGTCCATAAAAACATGAATATGGAACTACGTAACCATGTCCATGATCCTGTAGGTAATGTCCACGATTGCATGGTTCTCATTCGTACTATGTCCACGATTTTGTAGTTTTAGTCCGTGCTATATGCAGGAGTGACAATTAGTTAGATAAAGAAAGACGATCAACTCTATCCGTTCTTGTCTCACAAAATCATGAACATTTGAAACGTAACGATTACAGCATTTAATGCTGAGTTATCAAAAGTTGTAAAGCCTGATATTAGTTAGATATTATTCGTACGAACAGGTAGCAGCGCGTATCGCTCCTCGCATTTCCTCATATGCATTCATACCTTCGTATATGCCTCATATGCTTTCGTTTCCTCATTGTTAAATGATACCAAACGTTACCGTATCATATGAATATAATAGTAAATGCTTATCAATGATTGATTCTATGAACGATTGAACTATTCATAAACGTATCGAAACAATAACTTTTTAATAAGTATATGTGCATATGTCGCGCGACTTATTTCTTTGGAATTTATGACTTTTTGTAAATGATAACCCCTCTGATGGGTACGGCCTTGACGTGGCGGAGGGGCTGAGTATTCCGAGGGGTTTCGTATTCCAAAGACGAAGAAGCCAACAGTACCCATTACACCATTTATTAATAATTTAACAATATTACAAATAATATCTAACTTACACGAAATACTATAATTTTTAATAATCGAACATTAAATAATGTATATAGATATTTCATTAGAGAGTATCGTTTCGCGATATGCTTGTGAATCGCGCGCGCGCATGTGTGTGTGTGTGTGTGTGTGTGTGTGTGTGTGTGTGTGTAGTATATATGTATGAAATTCAGAATTTTTTTAGTAATGTATATTATAAACATAAATGAATGTTTGCAAACATTAACAAATTATATAATAAACGTGCCGATTTGATCCTAATCATGTTTAATCTATCCATCTATATAATTAATAACTTGGCTTTACATAAGTTAAAGCAAAATTTAATATGACGTGAGATTCAATAAATGTTTTGTCTGGCGGAATATAAATTGATAATTATAAATTATTAATTTATTTTTGTTTAAAATACTTTATTTTGTATTGAAATCTTTGAAAGTTTATTTTTAATTTAAATTCTAATTTAATACAAGTATTGTTAATATATTTTTTTATTTACATATATTTTTTATTTATTAAATTTATTATTACTGATATTATTATATTTGATGAATTATGTAGATACAATATCTAGTATTTAGAATTTATATCAATTAACGTTATATAACGAATTATAACAATTTACGTAATATTGGCATGTTGATTATGCGAGAAATTTATTTTGTCGCTCGAATCTCACGTCATTCATTTTTTATGTCGTTCTTACCTGATTCATACACTGAGAAAAAGATTTCTTTAGATTTAATAGTTCTATTTGTTTGAATTTGTTTAACTTAAACAACATAATTTTAAAATTCAGTTAGTCGAATTAAGAATTTTTTTGTTTTGCTAGAATATACTACGTTGTTTATATAGAAAAAAGACCATTATTTAAAGGAAATAAAATTTATTTTTGAACTAAATAATACTTTGTTTGGCTAAATTAAATATTGTTTTAATGAAAGAAAGAGATTTTTTAATATTGTTAAAGCATAAATAAAGAGCGTTATTGTTTTTTCAAACAATTTATTAAATAAATATTTTATTTTAAATAAAACTATTTATTATTTGAAAAATCGAACAATTGAGTTTGTTAAATTAATAATATATTTAAATGTTAAAGAATATATTTTTTTATAATATATAATATATAATATATTAATTATATAGATTACAATCGTTTTTATATTTTTCTATTTTTATTATTGCAATATTTTTATTATTGAATTAAAAAAAATTTTTTTGTCATATGTAATCGAGTTTCTTTATTTTAAATCGAAGACTAATCATCGTATTATAAAAAATGCGGTATTATTATATTAGTTTCAAAAATTTTATATTTTATTAATGTTGAATGGCTCTCGCGATTCCCTTCACATGATTGTATGACTGTCGAGCGCGTGTCGATCAAAGAATCTGCCGGCATAATTAGCCGGTAATTGAAGGAGTATACCTCTTTTCTTATTTCTGGCTATATGTGGCCAGAAGTTCTGGCTATGTGGCTAAATTGACGATGGAGCAACGTGGCCAGGAGCAACAAAAGATAGGTCCATCTGGCCTGAAGAACCGCAAAAAGTTACTCAATATATATATATATATATATATATATATATATATATATATATATAATAACCAAAATAAATAAAAATGAGTAAGTAGTTAATAAGATTTTATACGTGCGATTGCACGTAATTAGGGAGGAATGATAAATGTTCTCTATGTCTGCACTATAGAAAATACTATAGATAGTATTATAATACTGTAGCTCTATGTATATAAATTCGGGTGGGTAAGAATTTGGGTGGGAAAGAATTAAATAAGGAAATATTATAGTTTAAAAATTAATAAGTCTATGATGAATTTATTTAATTTTATTTAAATAAATTTATCATAGAATTATATTTATTATTATATTTTTTATATAATTATATTATATAATTATATTTAAATGTAATTATAAAAAATTAATAAATGTTAATTAAAAATAATATTTAGGTAGGTAGAGATATAAAATCTTCAATCGAGTGTAGGGATATTAAAAAATTCGGGTAGGTAGGGTAATAGTTCAAGAATTTATTTAATTTAATAATTCAAAAATTTGTTAATCTGTTCAAACTATTAATTATAAAAAGAACATGTAATAAAAAGAAAATGTAATAAATAACATTCGGTTAGTATTTTAAACGCTTAATAATTTTCTTTTCTGAATTTAACTTCGTGACATGTATATATATATATATAAAAATCTATCTATTATATTCTGTTCTTTAAATATATCTCGGTTTATTGTATTGATTTCTTTAATTGTAAATAATGCATTAAAAATATATAACTTGTAACTTTGGATTGTATTATTTGGTATCAAAATTGTTAATTGTATATAATTAATAAATATTAAAATAAATTAAAACATGCGTGCAAAAAAAGAGGAATGGAGGGGATAATGTTGGCCAATTAAAATTGGTGATGGAAGGCTTTCACAAATTCAGATTTTATTCGATAAATATTCCGCCTGAACAATAACAATTTTTGTTACCGAACAATACAAATTGTATTATTTATTGTATTATGATATATTATGTTGTATTATGATGTATTATATTATTGTATTGTGTTATGACATTTCTTTCTTTCATATTAAACTTTTGTATTTTTATTGTATTTTTATTGAATATTATTGAATTATGTATTATATTGTAATAATTTTTTTTATATTGTATAAAAAATAATAAATATAAGAAAATTTAAAATATGCATATAAAGAAAAGAGGACCGCCAAGAAGTGAAATTGGCGGGAGTGGTGGAGGCCTTTACAAATTGATTAGTTTCTAAAAACGCAAGAGAAATTATAGCATAAAAGTTTGCTATAACTAACGAAATTTGTTAAAATTGTGATAAATAATCAATACGACATATTTCTGATTGTGAGACAAGGATGGAAATTGATCGTCTCTCTTTATCTAACTGTCACTCCTGCATATAGCACGGAACAAAACGTGGACGAATGAGAACTACGCAATTATAGACATTACCTACAGAATCATGGACATTAGTTCAATGTTTTTATGGATATAGAAGCGCTTCAAAATAAAGTTACAGGGTTACAGGTAAATCATGTACATGTCCACTCTCGGACTTCTTTCTGCATGTACATAATAATAAATTCTGCATGTACGTAATAAGTATTATTCGATTATTCGATCTGATATTATATATCAGAATGTAAATATAAAATACATTATAGTATTTTATTAAAATAAAATTAAAGATAAATTAAAGATAAATAAGTGAAAATATAATAAGTGAAAACAACAACATAAAGTGAATAAAGTGAAAAACAATATAAATATTACATTGTATGTAATATTTATCATTGTTTTTCACCTTATTCACTTTATGTTGTCATTTATTATGTTTTTACTTATTTGTTTTTATTTAATTTTTTTTATTTTTTTATTTTAATAAAATACTATATTTTATATTTACATTCTGTAAGAATTAGACGACCGTAAGCGGTCATGAAAGAGATTCGGAATATAAACAGCTAACAGAGAGGAGCCGTCGTGGTCGTGCAGACTAAGTGTCGGATTGGTAGACAAGGGATCCCAAGTTCAAATCCAGTCGGTCTCCGTTAATTTTTTCCGAATCTAATAGATATCTTTCAATCCTAATATATAATATTTATTACGTACATTCCCGCGCATATGTCAAAAAGGATAACCAAACCAACAAATTACTACGTAAGCAGTGCTACTAATCCAAAGAAACTAAAATTATTTTGTTTAAAGAATTTCGTTGATACCAACATTATCCCCTCCATTTTTCGAGAAATTGTCTAACCAGAATTTGATCAATCCAAACAAAGTTCACTAAACTTAAGATTGGTTTTCTTTTTTTTAATTGGTTAAATTCCAATCTAATCTCAATTTTAATCTCGTCTGACACCGGCTTAAGACAGTCTTAATTACAAAGGCTATTCTATAATAAGTTATAAGTAACAAATTATAAGTAAAGCCAGCGGCACATGATGCTTTTTTCTTGCTGGTTTGTTAGTGTCGGTCCACAATAAGTATTTAATCTTTAAGCCGTAAGAAATTGACTAATCATAGTCGAGTATTCTTTTCATATTCGATTATAATTGGTCAATTTCTTACTTCTTAAAGCTTAAATCATCTATTGTGGACCGACATTTAGCTGGATTCGCGTGCTTGTCTTCGATTGGTATATTTTAGATCCAAAAGAATATACCAATCAGAGACAAGAGCTCAACTAGCACGCAATGCAGCTAACAAATCAGCAAGAAAAAAAGCATCGTGTGCCGCTGGCTTTAGAAACTAAGAATTGACCAATCATAGATTGAATATAATAAGAATACTCGACTACGATTGATCAATTCTTATTTTGTGACTTATGATGTATTACTTATGATTTATTGAAGAATGATACTAAAGCCAGCGACACACAATGCTTTTGTTTCTGCTGGTTTGCTAGCTGCTTTTTTTTCTGCTGGATTCGCGTATTTGCTGAGCTCTTATCTTCGATTGGTATATTTTTTTAGATCTAAAAGAATATACCAATCAAAGATAAGAGCTCAGCAAGCACGCAAATTCAGCTAGCAAACCAGCAGGAAAAAAAGCATCGTGTGCTACTGGCTTAAGATTCGACTATAAATATCAGTCTAAGGACAATCATCAACTCCGATTAGGGCCTCTTTCACCAATCTTTGGTCTTCGACGCCGCCTTGGCGCTTCCCGCTAGGTAACCCCGGGCGCGTCTTCGACGCCGCCCTAGCGTTTTCCGCGCGGTCTAGCGCTTTCCGCATAACCTCGGGTGCGTCTTCGATGCCGCCCTAGCGTTTTCCGCGGGGGATCTAGCGCGTCCTGTTTCGCGGAATGTCGCGGTTTGTTACGTCGCCTAGGCGTGTCTGTTTTCATAATGTCGCGATTTGACGCGTCGTCGAGGTGATTCGCGTTTGAGCGTTTTCCGCGGGGTCTAACGCGTCCTGTTTCGCGGAATGTCGCGGTTTGTTACGTCGCCTTAAGCGTATTTCATGTCTAGGTGTCTATGAGAATATAGCGCGTGCCGCTTATCCTGTTTTAGAACGTTGCGGTTTGACGCGTCGTCGAGGTGATTCTTTTGAGCGATACTTGTCGCCGTGTGTTTACGATGACGAGAATCGTTAAAGTAGCGAATCGGTGTCAGACACCGGCTATGTAAGACACGAATGATCAATGACGATGAGATGTGTTGGTGCCATTCGCTGGATGACCTAACATCTTCTCCATTGCGAAATGTGACGGCGTATCCATCGGTCAATGTGACGGAGTACGTCGTGAGAGGACAATACACACCGATTTCCAATCAATTAAAGAGGCGCTGTTGTCGATTTCCGCATCAGCGTGAGATTTCACCTAAAAAGATAATAGAGGCGTGTGTATGTCATCACTATCGAGGGATGGCATATAATCTTTTACTGGAGGTACTCTACGAAAAGAAGAAGTCAATCGAGATTAACAGATGACAGGAGTACATGGTGAATTTTCACGAAAGCGGCTATTACGATGTATTCAACGATAACGATGACGACGAGATGTTTTTTTGCGCTCATCGCAAGTATTGGAGGAAAAGCGGTGTTCGTCAGCCGCGTACGAGGAGGAGAGAAAAAGAAGAAAGCGCGTTGGCAACAATTAGCGCAACTAAGTATGCGCTCATATAAGTATGTACTATAATCGTAATATAACTATGGATTGTATATATGAATATGTATGAGAATAAAATTAACCGTGAGAGAGACGAAATTTTTTCCTCGTTCGTTTGCGTATCGCGGGGGACGAGAGGCGGATCGGCGACGCGCCGGGAGTCTTCAATTAGCGATACCGAGGATGACGTTATATTATCGGAAACGTATGAGAGACGAGAGGTGGGGATCGCGCGAGGAGGAAATCGTCGCACGAGTGTTAATAATGAGAGATTTAATGTGCGATATCAAGGGCAACGGTATTGGAAATGTATGAGAGATGGAGGGGACAAGAGGTGGGGATCGCACGAGGAGGGAATCGTCATAGGAGTGTTAATGACGAGAGAATATTTTATTACTCTATTGTTGTATTATTTTATTACTCTATTGTTGTATTATTTTATCAGGCACATAAAAAGAGGAAAGAGCTATTTGTAGGATGTTGCGGTTAGGCGCGTTCTGTGTCTAGACGGTTTCCGCAAAGATCTAGTGCATCCTGTTTTCGCGGCAACGGGAAGGCGCGCGTTCTGATTATGTAGGATGCCGCGCGTTTTGTCATTTCGGAATGTCGTGGTTGTCGCGTTTTCAACGCTGTCTCAAGGTATATATCTAGTCATGAGAGGCATTTTTTCTCATTGTTAAGAACGTATATGGAAGAAGTCGCGCTTAACAGTGATTCGTCTTCGAGCGAAAGCGATGATTTGCTTTTACGCGCGTTCGATCGTAACGTGACGTATCGCGATCTCGACGACGATCGTTGCGAGTTGATTATCGAAAGTGACGATAGTTTAGAGTATTACGAGACTATCGCGCCTGGTAACGATGAGGAGTGGATCGTGGCGAGAGAAGATGTTCGCTGGAACGTGGCCACGTATCACTTGCGACGGGAGATCGGTACGGAGAGTTCGCGAAAGAAACTGTGGATCGAAACGTTGCTCGCTCTGAGCGACAGAGCGATGATCTACGAGAGAACAGCGAGAGAGAGAAAAATTCGAGACGTTAAATTCATCGTTCCTACGGACGGTTGGGGTAATACAGTGTGGGAAGTTGCGATATGGAGAAGAGTCGCGATCTTCTCGAACGCGCGGCGGGGGTTGAAGGGGTGTGCGCCTATCGTATTTGGGAACAGGAGTGTATCGAGTGTCTCGAGGTCTTGAGAGATAGATGTGAGAATAGAGTCGATCCTACGATTACTGGAACAATAAATTCTCTGGTCTCTCGAGTAGCGTAATTGGAGGGTGCGAGATTCGCTTTGAGTCGACGTTTTAGTTACTTGGGTGCAGGATATGACGGTTCGAAGGGATTCGAATGGGTGGATATCGAGACGGCTTTCGCGAATCGCGTACGAACGGGTGCTGTGGTAAACATCGAGTACATCGAACCTCGACGGTTTCTCGAGGACGCGAGGGTCACGGTGCTCGAGTGAGTGCGAGTCGATCTCGATATGCATGCGTGTTTAAAGGTCAACACCGTGTTTCACGGGGAGTTTGTCGCGAATGATAAGAGCGCTGTTAAGAGCATTCGCATGAGGAATTGTCAGCTATTCGGTATGTCCGATCTATGAGAATGGTATGACGGAGACGTTATGAATGTTGTTCTGACGTCGCTGGAGGAATTTCAGGAACGCGATAGCGGTTGGGCGTTACTTCGGATATTAAATTTAATGATCAATGTAAATAAGTGTAATCCTATGCATGCTGGATGTTGGATGTTACTTCCTCCGAAGATAAGATATAAGAGAGCCATGATTAATGTACGTTCAAACGACAACGCGTGTTTCGCGTGGGCGATAATGGCTGCTCTATATCCCGTTGATCTACACTCGGATAGACCGTCGTCGTATCCTCACTATTCGTTGGTGCTGAATTTCGATGATATCGACTTTCCTATGACACTACGAAACATCGCTAGATTCGAACGCCTTAATGATTTGTCTATCAACGTATTTGTCATTCGAGAGAAAACGGGGAGAAACGATCGATATCATGATCGTTCCTTTGTCGCTTACGGGGAACAAAAAGTCTACGCACGTAAATTTGCTCTATCTGTCGAACGAGCGGCGCGGCGATAACGTCGGTCATTTCGTATGGATAAAGCACCTGTCTCGACTGTTAACGTTGCAAATAAACAAGCATAAGGAAAAAAAAATACATATGCGACCGGTAAGCGTAAGAGAGAGATTATCCTCGTCGCGAGATAAATTTTGTATTAATTATAAATTGTATTTTTTCAGATATCTACATTATTTTTATTCAGACGAGAAATTGGTCGCGCATAGCGTCGAGTGCGAAAGAGCGAAAAAACAGGAATAATGAACGCGTTCTGATAGTTCAAATTGCAGTTCGCGTGCGCGGGTCCTCTGTATCGTCCGATAAGATGACAGTGATCGCGCACACGAATATCGTACGACTCAAAGCTCCTTCCGTACACGTGACAATTTGTCGCCTTTTGAAAAGCGCTCCGCTCGTTCGGCGTGAGTTCCGACATCGGTACGCTCGCACAGAATCTTCTTCAGGCGATACGCGAGAGCGCGCAGCTCCTCGACGAACCACGAGACGCAGTCGTCACCTCGGCGAGATCTATACATGGATACGATTTCGTTGTACGTGCTACGCGAATAATATCCTACGCTAAACGCCTTGTGATGTTGATAGGCGAATCTATTGTCGAGACTCCCATTGAACCGTTGATCTCCCTTTTCTAAAACACATTCCAGATCTGCATACACGACGAATCGTAGTCTCTCCTTTCTGTCGTGATTGTGAAAAGAGAACTTGTCGTCCTCGCTCGGAAGAATAACGGCGCAGTCGTTCGCTCTTCCGCACTTGACGCTATGCGCGACCAATTTCTCGTCTGAATAAAAATAATGTAGACATCTGAAAAAATACAATTTATAATTAATACAAAATTTATCTTGCGACGAGCATAATCTCTCTCTTACGCTTACCGGTCGCATATGTATTTTTTTTTCTTATGCTTGTTTGCGACGTTAACAGTCGAGACAGGCTTTATGCTCCATACGAAATGACCGACATTATCGCCGCGCCGCTCGTTCGACAGATAGAGCAAATTTACGTGCGTAGACTTTTTGATCCCCGTAAGCGACAAAGGAACGATCATGATATCGTTTCTCCCCGTTTTCTCTCGAATGGCAAATACGTTGATAGACAAATCGTTAAGGCGTTCGAATCCAGCGATTTCGTAGTGTCATAGGAAAGTCGATACCATCGAAATTCAACACCAACGAATAGTGAGGATACGACGATGGTCTATCCGAGTGTAGATCAACGGGATATAGAGCAGCCATCATCGCCCACGCGAAACACGCGTTGTCGTGAACATACATTAATCACGGCTCTCCTATATCTTATCTTCGGAGGAAGTAACATCCAACATCCAGCGTGCACAGGATTACACTTATTTACATTGATCATTAAATTTAATATCCGAAGTAACGCCAAACCGCTATCGCGTTCCTGAAATTCCTCCAGCGACGTCAGAACAACATTCATAACATCTCCGTCGTACCATTCTCGTAGATCAGACATATCGAATAGCTGACAATTTCTCGTGCGAATGCTCTTAACAGCGCTCTTATCATTTGCGACGAACTCCCCGTGAAACACGGTGTTGACTTTAAACACACGTGCATATCGAGATCGACTCGCACTCGCTCAAGCACCGTGGCCCTCGCATCCTCGAGAAACCGTCGAGGTTCAATGTACTCGATGTTTACCACAGCACCCGTTCATACACGATTCGCGAAAGCCGTCTCGATATCCACCCATTCGAATCCCTTCGAATCGTCGTATCCTGCATCCAAGTAACTAAAACATCGACTCAAAGCGAATCTCGCACCCTCCAACTGCGCTACTCGAGAGACCAGAGAATTTATCGTTCCAGTAACCGTAGGATTGACTCTATTCTCACATCTATCTTTCAAGACCTCGAGACACTCGATACACTCCTGTTCCCAAATACGATAGGCGCACACCCCTTCAACCCCCGCCGCGCGTTTGAGAAGATCGCGATTCTTTTCCATATCGCAACTTCCCACACTGTTACTCCAACCGTCCGTAGGAACGATGAATTTAATGTCTCGAATTTTTTTCTCTCTCTCGCTATTCTCTCGTAGATCACCGCTCTGTCACTCAGAGCGAGCAACGTTTCGATCCACAGTTTCTCTTGCGGACTCTCCGTACCGATCTCCCGTCGCAAGTGATACGTGGCCACGTTCCAGCGAACATCTTCTCTCGCCACGATCCACTCCTCATCGTTACCAGGCGCGATAGTCTCGTAATACTCTAAACTATCGTCATTCTCGATAATCAACTCGCAACGATCGTCATCGAGATCGTGATAACGTCACGTTACGATCGAACGCGCGTAAAAGCGAATCGTCGCTCTTGCTCGAAGACGAATTACCGTTAAGCGCGACTTCTTTCATATACGTTCTTAACAATGGGAAAAAATGCCTCTCACGACTAGATATATATACCCCGAGGCAGCGTCGAAAACGCGACAACCGCGACATTCCGAAATGCGCGGCATCCTACATAATCAGAACGCGCGCCTTCCCGTTGCCGCGAAAACAGGGTGCGCTAGATCCCTGCGGAAACCGTCTAGACACAGAACGCGCCTAACCGCAACATCCTACAAATAGCTCTTTCCTCTTTTTACGTGCCTGATAAAATAATACAACAATAGAGTAATAAAATAATACAACAATAGAGTAATAAAATATTCTCTCGTCATTAATACTCCTACGACGATTCCCTCCTCGCGCGATTCCCACCTCTCGTTCCCTCCATCTCTCATACATTTCCAATACTGTTGTCCTTGATATTGCACATTAAATCTCTCATTATTAACACTCGTGCGACGATTTCCTCCTCGCGCGATCCCCACCTCTCGTCTCTCATACGTTTCCGATAATATAACGTCATCCTCGGTATCGCTAACTGAAGACTCCCGGCGCGTCGCCGATCCGCCTCTCGTCCCCCGCGATACGCAAACGAACGAGGAAAAAATTCCGTCTCTCTCACGGTTAATTTTATTCTCATACATATTCATATATACAATCCATAGTTATATTACGATTATATTACGATTATAGTATATACTTATATGCGCGCACACTTAGTTGCGCTAATTGTTGTCAACGCACTCTCTTCTTTTTTTCTCCTCGTACGCGGCTGACGAACACTGCTTTTCCTCCAATACTTGCGATGAGCGCAAAAAAACATCTCGTCGTCATCGTTATCGTTGAATACATCGTAATAGCCGCTTTCGTGAAAATTCACCATGTACTCCTGTCGTCTGCTAATCTCGATCGGCTTCTTCTTTTCGTAGAGTACCTCCAGTAAAAGATTATATGCCATCTCTCGATAGTGATGACATACACACGCCTCTATTATCTATTTAGATGAAATCTCACGCTGAGACGGAAATCGACACCGCGCCTCTTTAATTGATTGGAAATCAGTGTGTATTGTCGTCTCACGACGTACTCCGTCACATTGACCGATGGATACGCCGTCACATTTCGCAATGGAGAAGATGTTAGGTCATCCAGCGAATGGCACCAACACATCTCATCGTCGTCGATCATTCGTGTCTCTCATACATTCCCAATACCGTTGCCCTTGATATCGCACATTAAATCTTTCATTATTAACACTCGTGCGACGATTTCCTCCTCGCGCGATCCCCATCTCTCATCTCTCATACGTTCCCGATAATATAACGTCATCCTCTGTATCGCTAATTGAAGACTCCCGGCGCGTCGCCGATCCGCCTCTCGTCCCCCGCGATACGCAAACGAACGATAGCTGGCACCGATTCGCTACTTTAATGGTTTTCGTCATCGTAAACACACGGCGACAAGTATCGCTCAAAAGAATCACCTCGACAACGCGTCAAACTGCAACGTTCTACAAAACAGGACAAGCGGCACGCGCTATATCCTCATAGACACCTAGACATGAAACACGCCTAAGGCGATGTAATAAACCGCGACATCCCAGGACGCGCTAGACCCCACGGAAAACGCTCAAACGCGAATCATCTCGACGACGCGTCAAATCGCGACATTATGAAAACAGACATGCCTAAGGCGACGTAACAAACCGCAACATCCTGTAAACAACGTGAATCATCTCGACGACGCGTCAAATTGCGACATTATGAAAACAGACACGTCTAAGGCGACGTAACAAACCGCAACATCCTATAAACAATGTCTAGACACGGACACACCTAAGGCGACGTAACAAACCGCGGTATCCCGCGAAATAGGACGCGCTAGATCCCCCGCGGAAAACGTTAGGGCGGCGTCGAAGACGCGCCCGAGGTTACGCGAAAAGCGCTAGACCGCGCGGAAAACGCTAGGGCGGCGTCGAAGACGCGCCTGGGGTTACCTAGCGGAAAACGCCAGGGCGGCGTCGAAGACGCGTCCCGGGAGTCACGCGGAAGGCGCCAGACCGCGCGAAAAAAAAAACGCTAGGGCGGTGTCGAAGACGCGCCCCGGGAGTCACGCGGAAGGCGCCAGACCGCGCGAAAAAAAAAACGCTAGGGCGGTGTCGGAGACGGGGGAAACCCTGCGACCGCCTTACCGACCGAGAAGGATAAATCTATCTCGACGACCGCCAGAGGGATCCACCTTCTCTCCCCGGATACGAACCCCCTGAGGAAAGAAAACCATGCACCCCCGGATACGAACCTCCTGAGGAAAGAAAACCATTCTTACCGACTCAGGAGGATATTCCTTTGGATACGAACTCCCTGGGGATTCTACGACCCCTTCCACTCCTCACCCCCCTCTCGCTCCGGGTGGCTTAGGACCCCCTGTGTTATCTACTGTTATATTTAATTTTTATTCCGAATTTTCATTTTCCAAAATTTTCCAAAATTTAATATTTATTCCTGTTTCTAATATTCATTTCATTGTGCGCAGACCCTAAAAGTAATATATATATATATATATATATATAAAATTTTATTTAAAAAAATTTTATATAATTTTAAATAATAATTTATATTGAATATATTATTAAAATAAGACACGCTGTTAAGAAATTATTTTTTAGAATATATCTTATTTATTTAATATAATGTAATATAGTTAATATAAATCTTTACGTGCTCTTTTATTTTGCAAATATTTAATTTATTATAAAATATTTCGATACGTAATATATTTAATTTATTATAAATAATCAAAATATCAAAATATTTTATAATAGAAAAAAATGACAATGTTACTGCATTTTGAATTGTTTATTGATATATGCAGTAACATTAATTTATTGATATATTGAATAATTATATTTCTAATAATATTTCATTGATATTGAATAATTATATTTCTACAATTTTTAGTAAGTTTTAATTGTAAGTTTAAAAAATTAATAATTTATCTATTAATTGAAATAAGTAAAGATAATATATGTTAATAATGAATATAAAATTATACATTCTCAGATATGTATATATACATATTTACTTATGTTTGAGAATTTTATTATAGTATTATATGTGTTATACAGTCAATTGTTAAATGCATATTTAATATAACCAAATATATATACTAAATCGTTGTATCGGATATTAATAAAAAAAATAATATAATTTTGTTGTTTTTATTGTACAATATACAATAATTAAGGAAACATTTTTGCAAAATGTGGGCTGGGGAAGTAAAAAAAGATATAGAAACTTTGATGGTTCATACATATCCATTATGTAAGGTAAAAATTGAAATAGTTTATTATATCACATCTTATTAAAAGTATTTAAATTTTAACTAGCAAAAATTTGTTGTGTAGTATAGCGATATGCCAGAGGAAATAAAGCAAGAAGCTATAGAAACTTGTGTCACTGCTGTAGAAAAATATTCAGAGGATTATGAACATGCAGCTCGCATGATCAAAGATAATTTAGATAAAAAATTTGGACCACCTTTCCAGGTAGTTGTGGGAGAAGCATATGCATGTGCAATTACGTATCAAGAAAAATCGATGTTATATATCTTTATTGGAGGTAATATAGCAGTTCTTGTATGGAGAACGGTCACAGATTTTTGACAAGTTTTAGATTTGAAGAATAAATTGTATTTTTAGATACTGTCATATGTATGTGAATTTTTTAAATATACATTATCAATTTTATTATATTTTAGCGTTAAATTTTACATACAATACATACAATACATTGTCATACATTATTTTGCTTCTTAAGTAGTATGGTTCAGTAATCTTAAAAATTATTTCAATTATTTTTGTTGTATATTTTAAATTTTATTTTATATTTTATAAATACATTTAAATTGGATTATCATTATTCTTGTTTTCAATATATAAGTGCATGTTTGATTATGATAATATGAAGCATTTCTCTGAAAATACAAATTGGACCCACATTTATAAGATATTAAAAATGTTTTTCTTCTTTTTTCATGTTATTACAGTTTGTTTGCAAATATATGTCACACACTCACAAAAAATAATTTTGCATACACACACACACACACACACACACACACACACACACACAATTAAATATATTATATAAAAAATGTATTATGCAGATTTCCATATGCATATTGCCAAATTGCCAGCACAATACATATATAAAAGATGCTTCAATTGATAAGTTATCTCAAAGCCATAGCCTTCTCCAACGACAGTATGCCACGACGCTCCAAATTTCTTATCCATTGTTTCCTTTATCATTCGAGACACGCTCTCATAATTATCTGCATATTTCTCTGCTGCAGTTACACACAATTCCATCGCCTCTTGTTTCATTTCATCAGACATATCACATTTCTGTAAACAGATGTCGATAGATATATTATGAAGACAATTTCGCAAATTTAAATAATTCGCGTATACATAAAGATATTTAGTTTTAATTCGAATGATTTGTACAATAGTAATGTTATATATAATTTTACAAGATTTTTGCAAATTTTAAATAATCTTTAGGAATCATTATATATTAATCCAATTATATGATATGCGATACTTGATAAACATACATGAAAAACCTAATAATTATGTGTAATTTTGATTTTTAAATAAGAATTATTGCAAATAAACGCACAACGAAACGCGTACATTGCTCTTATTGATCAAATGTCATATTCGTGTCTGTGCGTGCAGCGAAATCCATCTGATAAATTATAATAAAATACGAAGCGTATTGCTCACTTACTCTGCAAAATGGATAGGTATGAACAATTTTTACAACATCGTCTTTCCTCACTTCAGTCATTATTGCAATTTTATAAGCAAATCGCGCCCTTAATAATGCTAACACGACTACTCTACACGTTGGAATGGTTGCAATACTCAGGCGCAGGTCAGTGAGTCATTGTAACAGAAGGTACATATTGTTATGATCATAAATTATCTGTCAACGAAATCCAGATTTATATTGCAATAATTTGACGAAAGTATTTCTTGCATCATATAGGCATTTTTCCAGTTTTTTTTATATATACGAATTGGGATACAGAACGTTTATTTACAAAAGATTCCGAAAAATTTTTAAATTTAAAGATTCAGGTTCCAGAAGTGATGAGGAGGTTAATATTTTAGATGTCAATATTAATATTTATTAGAAAGTACTGAGATCCTCTATTTTTAATATTACTTTTTATATTATATTTTATATATTACTATTATATATTATTATTAATATTGTATAATATTTACTATAATACTTTATGGAACTATAATCGTAAAAAATAATCAATTGTGGAAGCAAAGTGTTATATAAATATGAATTATTAAAAACAAAAAGGCATTTATTTAATTTAATAATATAAGTTCATATTTATAAAAGGAAAGCACACACAGATTATTTTGATATATAAATTTTTTTATACAAATTACATTAGTCAAAAATATCTATAAGAATCGAACATAAGAAAATTAAAAATTTGGAAGAAATGGCATCAAGATTCAGTGGAGCTTTACAAATTACAAATCTAGATGACTTTATCACTCCTTCACAGGTATCAATATCATCATGAATTAAATTCATCATTACGATTTAACATCTATGCATTGTTTTAAATTATATTTATAGGAATGCATTAAACCTATAGAAATGCAGTCAAATAAAAGTAAAACAGGTGCCAAGATAAAAATACAATCGGATAATACCCATTTGGCACTTAATGAAGTAAGTATCTACAACATTTTATTAAAATAAGAAGATTTAAAATATTCCACTAAAATTTGCTTCATTGCTTATTGTAGATTGGACAACCAGAAAAATTACAAAAAGTTGAGATCACACTTGCAGATTGTTTAGCATGCAGTGGTTGTATTACATCAGCTGAGAGTGTATTAGTTACTCAACAGAGTCAAGAAGAATTACTTAGAGTATTCCAGAAAAAAATAGCTCAACAGGTAAATAGCAAATATTACTAATATATAAATATTGTAATAATATATAATATATAATATATAAATATATAAATATATAAATATGATGTCATCTTACTACTTAGGGAAGATAGAGATGTACAGTATTATTTTTAATGAATTTTCTTTAACAAGTGATTTATTGTTAAATCAAAAAAGTATGATATTTATCTTTAATAATAAGACAATTTAAAATTAGGAAATGGTTTCTTAATCTATTTTATTTTTTAATAGTAGCATTTTTTATATTTTTGCAGAATATAGGAAGTACAGATTCTAAATATATAATAGTGAGTTTATCGGTACAACCGGTGTTGTCATTGTCACAACGTTATGAACTTACTCCTGAGCAAGCTCTCTGTAAACTGGCAGGTTTTTTTTATCGATTAGGAGCTGATATGGTATTAGATATGACTGTGGCTGATGACTTTGTTTTATTAGAAGCTGCTAAAGAGTTTGTTGAACGTTATAAAGCCAATAAAGAGGACATGAAAAATCAGTTACCAATGTTGTCCTCTTCATGTCCAGGTAAAATAAATATTTGTTATAAAAATATTTAGTTTGTGAAGTTTGTAACATAAATTTTTAACTTCTTTAATAGGTTGGGTATGTTACGCCGAGAAAACTCATGGAAATTTCATATTGCCACATATAAGTATCACAAAGTCCCCTCAACAAATTATGGGATCATTAGTAAAATATCACTTAGCTGAAAATATGGGTCTATTGTCAGAACAAATATATCATGTAACTGTAATGCCTTGCTATGACAAAAAATTGGAAGCTTCCAGAGAAGATTTTTACGATCAGCAAAGAAAAACGAGAGATGTAGATTGTGTCATAACATCAAGTATATACAATTATTTTTATATTTTTGTATTATAAATCGTTTAGAATTATTAAAATTTAAATTATATTACTAAATCTTTCAGTCGAATTGGAACAAATGCTGAATGAAGACAATTTAACATTAAATGAAATAAATGATGGTAAAATTAAACAACCATTTGGTTCTTATAGTAAAGAAATTGGAAACGGACTATGGGGTCATAGTGGTTCAGGATCAGGTGGTTATGCGGATTTCATTTTTCGTTATGCAGCAAAGAATCTTTTTGATGAGGATAATGTCACAGTAAATTTTAAAAATCTTAGAAATCCCGACTTTCAGGAAGCAGAATTAAAGAGAAATGATCAAGTGTTATTAAAATTTGCTATTATTAATGGCTTCAGAAATATACAAAACATAGTGCAGAAAATGAAAAGAGGCAAATGCGTTTATGATTATGTAGAAATTATGGCATGCCCGTGTGGTAATTGTTCTATTTAAAATATATTAATGACATATATATATATAATAAAAAACTAAATACTTTAACATAATCATTATTATTAGGTTGCTTAAATGGTGGAGCACAAGTGAGACCTGAAGGAAACATTCAACCTCGAGAACTTGCATCAATATTAGAAAATATGTATCGTAAACTTCCGTTAAGCAAACCCGAAGAAAATAAAATAGTACAAAATTTGTATAAAACCTGGTTAGGTGGAGAGAATACAGACAAAGTTAACGCATATTTTACTACGCAGTATCACGAAGTAGAAAAGATGAATACAGCACTTACAATAAAGTGGTAAAATAATAATATGTCATATTATACTATATATAATATATATGTATAATTTGTATAGTAATATTTATTAATCGATTGATTCTTTATCTTTGCTGTACAACAATAAAAATAAATTATTACCGATCAATTACTTGCTTACTTAAAGTCATAACTTAAATATATACACCAGTACGTGATATAAACCAATTTTATGTTCTTCTAAATAATATCAGCTTAATATCATTTTATGTGTGTGTGTGTGTGTGTGTGTGTGTGTGTGTGTGTGTGTGTGTGTGTGTGTGTGTGTGTGGTGTGTGGTGTGTGTATATATATATATAAACAGAATTATAACAAATTACAGACATATTTATTGTGTAAAAGAATTATGATTACCTAAAGATGTATCATAATAATTACATATTATATTGAGAGTTTATTTATACAAGTTTTTTAAAATGACATATAATTATCACATATAAATAATATCACGGTAGGTGTACAGATAAATACCCTTTTAATTCATATGAATTGTAGTTTAGAGTTTTTTTCTCTTGTATGTTAACTCTTAATAAAGTAATATTTCCATTATGAATAAATACAATACTACATATCTTACATATATTATTTCTTAAGTTATATTGATGCATAATCAAGTATCAGTCATGTGTAATACGCACAACATACAAATGTGACTTTTTTCATTAATATAAATAAAAATACCATGTTCAACATATAAATATATGAATAAAATATATTAATGTGATATATTTAGCGAAACATTTTATTACACATAATTTTCACTATTTTTCTTTGTTCTGCGTTGTTATAATTTTCAACTATTTCTTATAATAATCAATTGTCCTTCCTTAAATTTACAATCAAAGAACGAATAAATAATTAAATGGAATGATGCATACGACCCCAATTATCTAGAATTTTTGTTATCTACAAATTCTTCGTTTTCATTCATTTCTTTAGATTCTGATTTTTTTAAATCTATATCTGGATATCCATCCTCGATATATCTAATGGAATCATGATCCACGTTATTGTCATTTTTATTTTCACTTGTATCTACCAACCATCCTTGATTGCTGTCGATTTCTCTAGAAACAACAAGGAATAATTCCTTTTCCTTACTATCTATCTGATCCTTTAGATATATGAGTAAATCGCTGTCCTGATGCAAAAGAAAATATAGTTTAATATCATATAAAACTAACATATGAAAATATTTCTATATTTTTTAACAAATTATATATATTATAATTAACCTTTCCTATCAATTGTGGGGAATCCAGTTTTGAATCAAGATTATAAAAGGCACCATGTATCTTTTTTAGAGCAATCCAATGGCGTCGCTTTAAGGGAAGTAATACAAAACCCAATTTGTATTCAGTTGGAACATTAAGTATAAAACCCTCGATGTTATCTAAGCGAAGACACTTGGGGTCCCTAAAATAAAAGGAATAATAAAAGTTCAACAAAATAAAAAAAGTTCACAAATAAATAATAAAAGTTACAAAGAAATAATAAAAGTTCATAATCTGTCATAACTCTTATTCAATTATATTCTTAATAATACATGATATAAATATACAGACCTACGTTTATCAAACCAGACAGCTTCGCGTCCTCTTCTTTGAAGAGCAGCCATAATAACATTAATGTCATAATTGCCAAGTCCTAGTAATGATTTGTGTGGATTGATCCATACATCAGGACTTAAACTATAACAAATTTGATCTAATTCTTGCTTGCTAAATCCACGTTCTTGAAACAGATTATTTAGAGCATGTAATGCACATAGCTCCTTCACCTATAATTCAATACCAGTTAAACTAAATATAAATATATATCAAATTAATTAAAGCATTCTTTTTACAATAATATAAATATTTTAAATCTTTGTTGTTAATTTCATTTTATATAAAGATTTTATAGGAAATATAAATAAGTGCATAATAAAAAAAACATCATAATAAATTACTTGTCGTTCATGATATATAGACCCAGTCATATCAACTGCTGTGTTTGCAACCATTGCAACTACATAGTTTTCTCCATTATCAACATAAAAATGAGATTAAGTTATTGGTAGAGGAATCCTTTGTTGGAGGAACCCTTAAAACAATATATTTGATAGCAAATAATCATCAGCCAGCCGTTAGATTTGAATTATCAACAGCACTTCAACTCGCTGCCATACAGTCATTTATGATTAATATTTGTCAGATATATACAATATCATGTAGATTAAAAAAAATGTATACAAGAAACATAAAGGATAATTATTTAGTTTAGCGACCTCACCCTCGATCTTGATGAAATTAGGCTCATTCGTAAAGAATAGTGGCCACAAATTCTGTATCAAAATGCTTGTTTAACACATTTCATTAATGAAAACTTATAAACAGTGCGCAAAAATGACGGATCAATTCCAAATAAAATTCATCAGAACCCGGGTATCTTTAATTTTTTTATCGATCAGTCTGCATTTCACGCTAGACTAAATATGGTGGAATTAACTACCATATTCAAAAATAAAAGATTTATTTGCGAATAAATTCGGTTAAAGAATTTCTTAATATTAGAAATTTGCCATTTAATTGTATACAAGTACAGTACCGTTATAACATTCGATCACATTTGACATATGAAGTCAAGCCATGGATATAAGAAATACTTGGACAAAACCTAAAGCCGATTCTACATTATCATCGTAAATCGTAAAATTGATCAATCACAGTTAGTTAATTTCCTTGCGATCAAAAAAATAATGAAAACTGTGGTTGGTCAATTCTTGCAATCTTGTAATTACGCGATTAATGTAAAATCAGCTTAAGAGGATGTTGGACTGACGAGCGAACTCCGACGAAAATGTTCACACTTATGGACATCTAACATATCTAGATACATTACGTATACATATATACATACACTCATCATATATTTCTGTATACACATGATGCGCATATGAATAAATTTTTATGATATTTCCCTAAGGGTCAATCATGTAATTTTACGTGAAATTTTTCCATTCTTTACTTTTCACTTTTCATTTTTCATGCATTAAAAATTTTGCGTAAAACTTTTCACGTATAGCGATTATGTATATAACTTGGGATGACCTGTTTGACTACGTTTCGATCACTAGTCACTCACAGAGGCCGGCGTTTAGAATTTTTCCACTGTTCAAGCGCTATGAGTGGCTAGTGATCAATCGAAACGTGGTTAAAGAGTGTCACCCATATAACTTAGATGCGTAAAAAGTGAAATCATAAAACATAGGTTTTAGCTAAGGAAAATTATTTTATTAGTATAGTATTATATACACCTTTTAATAATCAATTGTATATGTACACTTAATCCTAACGCAGTCCTAATCTTCTCTAATTCCGAAATATATTTATTAATTCCCTAGATTTCTGCCTTTCCGCCACCAAGGTACATGACGAAAAAGTTCACATTTTCACGTTTGAGAGAGTTACATGATCCCGCAAAATCGTACGTGATCGTAAGTTCACGTGAAACTTTTCACTTTTCACGTTCTGCCCTAGGGAAAAAGTTACATAATCGATCCCCTGATCATAATAAATGTCTAAGCCTAAAGCTGGATGTACAATGAAAAAGACAGGCAAAAGAAACAGAGAATAAAGAACAGGCAACAGATTTTGATCAATCAAAAATATCTCCGATATTCTTCACAGCTTCTGATTGATTGAAATCTGTTGCCTGTTGCTATTCCTTGTTCTATTTCCTGTATTGTTTATTGTGTATCCAGCTTAATTCTAAGAACTCAATGTTACTTCCTTATGTAATCTTCTAGTCTAATAATATCAGGAGATCAATCATGTAACTTTACATGAAATTTTTTACTTTCCATTTTTCACTTTTTATTTTTTATTTTTAACACCTTGACATTTTATGTGAAACTTTTCATGTACAGCGATTATGTATGTAGCTTGAATGCGTGGAAAGTGAAATCATGAAACATAGTTTCGTAAGTTTTATAGCTAATGAAAATTATTTTATTGGTACAATATTATATATATCTTTTAATAACCAATTGTATAGGTACTACGTACAAGATGCTTTCCATTTAGTGACACAAGTCGACACAAATATCATTTTGTCCTTGTTAATCATTGAAAGCTAAGAAAGATAGAATGATACTTGTGTCGACTTGTATCACTAAATGGAAAGCATCCACACTTAATCTTAAGTGTTGGTCCACAATAAGTATTTAATCTTTAAGCCGTAAGAAATTGACTAATCATAGTCGAGTATTCTTTTCATATTCGATTATAATTGGTCAATTTCTTATTTCTTAAGCTTAAATCACCTATTGTGGACCGACACTAACGCAGCCCTAATCTTCTCTAATTCCGAAGCATATTTATTAATTAGATTTTCTCCTTTCCACCACCAAGATACACGGCGAAAAAGTTCACGTGAAAAATTTCACATTTTCACGTTTGAGAGAGTTACATGATCCCGCAAAATCGTACATGATCGTAAGTTCACGTGAAACTTTTTACTTTTCACGTTTCCGTTCTAGGGGAAAAATTACATGATCGATCCCCAGTTTTGTAGATACAGGCTGTACAATTTTTATATAAAGCAAATATTTACGCAACTTGACAGCTTTGGACGCAGTTTAAGGAACTAAATGGTAAAAAAATCTAAATTAAAAAATTTTTTTCATTCTTGATACGAAATTCATATGCTAAACACATATTAATGCATAAATTTAATTGTAGAAAAGGATTTCCAGATCTATAAAGTTAATAAAAAATGAGAACAATACAAAAATTATTGCGTTTTGTCGGTAATACAAACAAATCCAACATCGCCTAAATCCCGGTCTACAATAAGGTTCCATGCAGCGTAATTTGCGTAAGCATAAACTGTGTCATCCAATTAAATTGTCTCAGCTACTTTACACAAATCCGTCTCTTAATAGACTCTTAATAGACGATAACGATTATGTAAGAATTAGACGACCATAAGCGGTCATAAAAGAGATTCGGAATATAAACAGCTAACAGAGAGGAGTCGTCGTGGTCGTGCAGACTAAGTGTCGGATTGGTAGACGAGGGATCCCGAGTTCAAATCCAGTCGGTCTCCGTTAACTTTTTCCGAATCTAATAGATATCTTTCAATCTCAGAAGTGGGATTCAGCCTATGTTACCTCAGAGAAGATTCAGCCTATGTTACCTGACAAGTCGATCGTTCAGGAGTGAACGGAAAAAGTCGGGGGTAGTACTCCAAAGTCGTGTCAGTCGTTCAAGAGAAATGAACGGGAAAAAAGTCGCGGAGTAGTAACTCCAAAGGAGTCGTGTCGGTCGTTCAAGAAAGTGATCGAAAGTCGGGAGCAGAAGCTCCAAGTTTCGGATAAAAATCCGATAGAGGAAGACTCGGTACATTCGGGACGAATGTAATACCAGAATGGCCGAACTGTAAGAATTAGACGACCGTAAGCGGTCATGAAAGAGATTCGGAATATAAACAGCTAACAGAGAGGAGCCGTCGTGGTCGTGCAGACTAAGTGTCGGATTGGTAGACGAGGGATCCCGAGTTCAAATCCAGTCGGTCTCCGTTAATTTTTTCCGAATCTAATAGATATCTTTCAATTAGGAAACCACCCTAAAGGCCATATCAGATTAGCGGTTGCGTGGCTACAGTTGCCGGTTGACGATTCTATTTCAGCCAATCACAATGTAGCAGGTCCTGGTTATGATCAATGTGATTAAAATAATAATAAAATCATTAATCGGCAACTGCAGCCGGGCAACCGCTAATCTGATATGGCCTTAAGGGTCTCTTTCACCAATCTTCGGTTAAGTTAACCGACGGTTAATCCGCAAGAATGCCAACTATAATTCAATGCTCAGAAAGTAGTGTGTGTTCTTTAACCTAATATTCTTTTCGTGTTATAGGTATCTTAGGTTAGATGAAATTATAAATGATATCCGATAATTAATGTAAATAAAAATGATTAAACAATCATTTGCTTAAATAAAAATTTTAACACTTATTTATAATAAACAGTTTAGGTCTCAGTTGTTGGCAATCGTAATGATCGAGTTAACTGTTGATTAGTTTAATCGAAGATTGATGAAAGAGACCTTAAATGATTTAAGTCTTAAATCATAAAAAATTGACCAATCATAGTCGATTATTCTCCTATTCTTCGACTATGATTCATCCATTTTTTATGGCTTAAAATTTAAATCACCTATTGTAAACCGAGACTTACTTTTATCGGGTACTTACGATAATCCAAATTCGAGTTCCACTAGGATCAAAAAATATAATACACATAACCATCTAGTATCTTTATGAGTCATGACAACTCAACTCAACGCTGCCTTAAGTCTACAATGACTTAATTTACATCCAGCCGTTCAATCCCGATTCACTTCGGAATGAAGTAATATTTCTTAAGTGTAAATGGATTAATTTCGATCCATTTTAATTCTCTTTTCTTAGCGGAGTAAGATCAATCCGGTGTAAACAAATCCACTCCACATTTTGAAATGAATCTTATGCTTAACAACCTTACGTCACAGTATAACTGTGCTGTATACTGTGACATAAGGTTGTTAAGCATAAGAAATGAAAATAATTCATTTAAGTAGGTTCTTACAACCATGCCTTAGGTCTTGTGTTCACGATGTTAAAAATCGATCTGAGATCTCGACAGAGAAAAAAATTGACCAATTGTAATAACCTATTTCCGCCAATTGATCAATATGATTGATCTTTTTTTCTTCATCCGAGATTTCGGACCAATTTCTAGTATCGTGGACACAAGGCTTTACAGCCTTATTGCCTTATGTTATGTCATTGTAGACTGGGCTATAGAAGGCAGTACTTTCATAGTATACTGCTCTCTATGGCTACAATGTAACACTATAAATGCTTCGATGCGTTTGATTGTCCAATCAAAATAAAAAATTTTACTAATGCACCAATCAAGAAATGCTTCAAAGCATTTGTGGTAAGCTCTTGACCATATCCTATGACTACGATTAATGTAACATTACAAATGCTTCGAAGCGTTTGATTGTCCAATCAAAACAAAGAATTTTACTAACGCACCAATCAAAAAATGCTTCAAAGCATTTGTAATAAGCCCTTGATCATATCCTATATCGGAACGCTATTCGTAGTACTATATATATATATATATATATATATATATATATATATATAAATAGTATTCGGAGTGAATAAAGGAACACACCCCATACAAGCTTCACTTCCGTAAAAGAGAGTCAGAATATGGCGAATTGTCTTGAGTTTGTGAGATGTTATATGAAAAGTTCAGCTAAAATTTTTATTATTATTTGGGTAATTATTTAGAAAACCTTCATCACCTCCGATTTTGACAAATTTGACGCGGTTTCACTAAAAATAAAAGAATCTGGCAAAAAAAAGCGCGGCGATCTACCTCGCGAACCGATATTAAGCGTTAAAGTTAACTACTTTTTTGGTTAGGAAATCTGTCATAGCGACTCGATACAACGCTAAAGAAGTGTTAAGTGTTATTATATTCGAAGTACAAAATGCAATCTTTCGCCTTACTAAATTGATGAATCTATCATATAAAAATGATAGATCCTAGAAAGATTGACAAAAACCTCTATGCAAGGTTTGGGAGTGAAGACGTAATCTTTCGCCTTACTAAATTGGGTCTATCATATATCAAAATGATAGATCCTAGAAAGATTAGCAAAGACTTCTACGCAAGAACTGGGTGTGAGGCTTTCGCTGATCTTTTCATTTTATTACAAATTTAATTTTGTGTTGTTTTTGTATTTAGCTTTGTGATAGTGGGGGGGGAGCTTTGTCCCCCCCACCCCCCACCAGGGAGCTTCGCCCCCCTGGACCCCTGACCGAGGGTTTCGCCCCCTCGACTCCCGTTCCCCGAACCATTCTATCGTGCAGTTATAACACATGCTCAGTTCGCTGCATTATGTCGCTATGACAGATTTCCTAATAAAAAAAGTGGTCAACTTTAACACTTGAAGTGGCTTATGGGTAGGCATGAAGGGCGGAAGCTTTTTTGGTGTTGGGAGGGTTTTCGAAAGGAAATAGTGTAATATCAGTTCTTTTTAGAGCTAGAAGGAGGTAAGGGCTTTAGGGGTTTAGTTCTTCGACTAAGTGTCGGTCCACAATAGGTGATTTAAGCTTTAAGAAGTAAGAAATTGACCAATTATAATCGAATATGAAAAGAATAATCGACTATGATTAGTCAATTTCTTACGACTTAAAGATTAAATACTTATTGTGGACCGACACTAATATAGGCAAAAGAAACAAGGGGGAGAAGCCCCCGGGGCCGGGGGCAGTTAATATCAATGTTCAAGGCAAGAAGGGATTATAGGAAGGATAAAAGGCTATTGGGCCTGATAAAAAGATTGAGAGTTAGAATGAGTGACAGAATAGATTGTGAAAAGGAGCTTTTGATATCGAAGAGAGCGGCTACTGAAGAATTTTTTAACGAAATCCACGGGTGAAAGCAAAGCGGGCCAACAAAAACAGAAAGAATGGGAGACGGTGAGTAGAAAGAAAAAGAAGTTAGGAAATAACAAAAAAGAGAAGGAAGGAGAAAAGGAAAAACGCGCGCAAGAATACTACAACCTAATTGGAGAAGTAACTACTACGGAAGTCAGTAAGCCAATCACAACACAGATGGACGTAGAAAAAGATTCAGTTACAGACGCGCAGGTAAGAGAAAAAGAAAGCGCGAGACAAGCGATACAGAATAAAGAATTAAACAATGTCGAAAAACAATTAGAAGTTAGAAGTGATGAAGCTAATTATAGAAGGCTGAGAAAAGTTTATGTGAACGAAAATGGTATATTAAAACATGTCAGTGAGATAAATCTAACACAAAGTATAAAAAAAGTTCGGTGAAGACTGGACCGGTAATTTTAAGGTTACAGTAAGGATTAATGTCGATCCACAATAGGTGATTTAAGCTTTAAGAAGTAAGAAATTGACCAATTATAATCGAATATGAAAAGAATAATCGATTATGGTCAATTTCTCACAACTTAAAGATTAAATACTTATTGTGGACAGACACTTACAGAGGGCTATAAAGAAAGACATAAATTTTTTTCAAGATTTTAAGTAACTTAAAAAAGAAGAGACTCGAGCCTCATAAAAGTATAGTGATACTTAATTTTAGATCCGCATTAATATAATTTTTAAATGCTACAGAGGTTAATTCGGCAATCAGCAGGATAAAGGGACGAGGACTCGGCGATTAGTGTCGGTCCACAATAGGTAATTTAAGCTTTAAGGAGTAAGAAATTGATTATATACCAATTATAATCGAATATGAAAAGAATAATCGACTATGATTGGTCAATTTCTTATGACTTAAAGATTAAATACTTATTGTGGACCGACACTTACAGATCTTACGGCTTCAATAGAAGAAAGAAATACATTTTATAAAAGAGTTGTTTCCATGTAGGAAATATGATGGAATTCTTCGATAGCATTACTCATCCAGAGGACATCTTGAGAATGGAAAGGCTCATAAGGAAAAAGTAGGATGACGTCAATAAAAGGATGATAGAGACACTAGTGGACCAAGTGGTGATTACATTCAAGGAAACTCAATCAACCAAGAACCTCATTGGATCTCTTTGGGCTTCTTGATCAGTTCCCAGTGAAGATGAGATCATACGTTGACCGTACGATGCTCATCGTACAATGTTTTAAATGCTTTAGATTTGGTCATAGAAAAAATAACTGCAAGAGCAAAGAGTGTTGCATCATGTGTGAAGAAAAGGTCCATGCGACAGGCAAGATAGGTGCAGACTGCAATGGAGAGCAAGATAGATGCAGACTGCAATGGAGAGCATAGATCAACTAATAAAAAATGCATACGAAAGAAATCTCCACACAATCATGGCCTATCACACATACAACGTATCATTTAGAGAGGCAGTACAAATCCTAGAAGGGGAGGAGGATAAACCTGAGCAAGTGTAGAGTATGATAGATATGCCCGGAAACTGGTCATCTATTAACAATAAAGAAAAAGGAAAAGGGAAGGAGAAGCCTAGCTATAAGAAGAGAATAAAAACAAGGAAACTTTGGCTCAAAGAGAACAGAAGTAAGGGAAAGGGAACAAAATGGTGGAAGCAGTGCGAGCTCCTCCTACCATTCGCCTAATAACTCGGTCTTCTTGCAGGTTGAAAATAGAATAAAAAATAAAGAAATAAATAAACAGAGAAACAGCAATATAGACTATTATAGTCAATTTAATTTGAGGGAAGAAGACATCAACAAAGAGAGGAGAGATATAACAATACAACAAGAAAACTTGGAAAAAGAGAATAATAAAGAAAAAGGGGAAGAAATCTCAATAGGGAAAGAGCTTTATCAGGATGTAGAAAAGCAGAAGGAATTGATAGCCACTCTCTTAGTCGCCAATGGAAACTAAGATCACTAATGGAGGAAGTCCTGAAAAATAAAGAAAAGGACTCAATGGAGGGGACATCTCAAAAGATGGATGAGGTTAAGAAAATTATACACAAACAGAACATCAAGGAGAAAACCAAGGCATTACAGGAAGAAGAAAAGACATACAAGGAGAGAAGAATTGCTGCAAGGAGCAGACAAAGCTATTGAGATAATGTGAAGAAAGACAATAGAGATTAAATACAAACAGATACCAATCTATATCTACACACGAACATTTGTATTGAACAAATTGATAATCAAAGTCGAACAGATAGACATAGTAATAAACTATCTTTAGTTTATAGTTATTTTTATTTTTGTTATTTTTTGTTTAATTTTATTTTATTATTTTATTATTTTATTATTTTATTGGAAGTTAATTCTAAAGGGCTAATTTCATGTATAGATATCTCCAAAGATTAAGTTTTATTGATTATACTTAAGAAAGTTTATTTAGGTCAAATCTGATGTAGGTTATAATGTGTAATAAGTCTTAACAGACTTGGTAATTTGATTATAGGAAGAAAATTTTTTTAGTTTCGTCTGCTAAGTAAACTTAAATAAGGCTAAATACAAACTGTGATTACAAGAAGTACAAATAGTAGCTTAAGTAAAACGATACAGCGATAAAGATTATAAACAGTTCCTGTAGAATAAATGTATAGGATAATTAATTAAATATTAAAAAGAGTAGTAGTTAGAAATTCTTAAGAATTAAAATTCAATTTTAAAATGCTGTTGTGAAACTGTAGAAGTTTCCAAAATAAAAAACAAGAACTGAAAAAAAGAATATATGAATATGACATTGTGATAATTATGGAACTGAAATCGACAAAATATAGCAAAGTATACTTTTTCGGATATAAAACGCTTAAGAAAAAAACGGAAATAGTGGAGGAATCGCTATCTTAGTTAAGAACACAAGTCGATTTTGAGATTATGAAGCTTAGAGATTTGCGGCATCTGAGAGTAGACACGCTAGGTATTACATTAATTATAATAAATACGAGATAAAGAATTAATCTAATAGCAGTATATAGATGCCCAAGATTTAACTTATCAAGACAGGAATGGAATTATATTTTTAAGGATAATGCGGCAGGAGATACTTTGTATATGGGTGATTTTAACGCACATAATAAAGGTTGGAACTGCCAGAACACAGATCGGAATGGAAAATTTATGGAGGAAGTAATAATGGAAAAAAATATGATGTATTATAATGAAGACATTAAGTCTAGAATAGAACCTATTGGTCAACGTTCGAGCAATCTGGATCTTACCATTGGACCGGTGGATTTGTGTGACAGATTATTACCAAATGGAGGATATCTGGGGCTCAGATCACTTCCCAATTGTTTTGGAATGGGATAATATAACAGTGGAATACGTCAAGAGATCGAATAGGATCAAGTAAAAAGACGAAATGGAATGAATACATTCAAGAAGAAGGATATGGAAGGATAGGGAAATAATGGCAGAAGGGATGGAGAAATACACAGTACAAACATACAGTATTTTACGAGACTATGAGAAACGCAGTATATAATATAACTCCAAGAGGAAAAGTAGAGGAGAATAGAAGCAGTCCATCAGGTAGAAACGGAAGAGGAAGGAAACAACAAATAAAATGATGGGATCTAGAATGTGAGGAAGTTGTAAATAAAAGAAAAGATACTCTTAAAAGATTTTTGAGAGAAAAGTCAATGGATACCTTTGTGGGGTATAAAAGATGCAAAGCAGTTGCAAGAAGAATAATCAGAGGAAAGAAAAAAAAAAGATTTTGAGGAATTTTGTTTGTCATTGAATAAACACAATAATGTAAAGTATGTTGGAACAAAATGAAGATTTTTAGATCTGCAATAACAAGGATATTGTGGAACAATTGGCCCCCAAAAAACCAGGAAGAATGCATAAGAATGCATAAGAAGCCATTGAGGTTCTGGCTCCAAGTACAACTAAATCCGCCAATCACAGTTTTCGATAACAGACTCCCTCAGGAACACCACGCGGTACTGAATGGAGAATTTGAAATGGTGGAGTTGAGCAGATCTCTCAAAATGGTAAAAAGAAATTAAGCTCCAGGAAGAGACGATATGATAGAATATGTTATGTTGAAACAACTGTCAGAGGAAATGAAAGTATCACTTCTGGATATCCTGAACGAAGTATGGGGATCGGCTAGGGTGCCAAAGACATGGAAAGATCTACCAAATCTGTTTCATTGACAAGCAGGGGCAGGAAAAGGTAAGACTAATCGCATTGGCATCTTGTTTTTGTAAGATCATGGTCAACGAGAGGTTAATCTAGTGGGCGGAAAAGGAGAATAAACTCTCTCCAGATCAGAATGGTTTCAGAAGAGGAAGATCATGCACCGATAACCTGATAAAGTTAACAACAGACATCAAGATAGGATTTCATACCGAAAAATATATGCTGGCTGTTTGTCAATGTGACGTCTGCTTATGATAATGTTACATTACATGTGTTAATCGAAAAATTGATTCGTCTAGGATGCCCGGGAAATATAACGAAATTTATTTATAGCTGCAAGAGTGAGAAATACGCAATTTATAGTAAACAATGGAGAGATAATGAAAAGAAAGATATATAAGGGCCTCCCGCAAGAAACGGTATTGAGCCCGCTTCTCTATTTTATATATACAAATGAAGTTACGAAGAATCTGAGACCAAACATATCCACGGTACAATTCGCAGATGATATATCTATATCACAGGTAGAAACGGAAAAGCGGAAAACCGTAGACAGATTATAAAAGCAGCAAGGGAATTAAATATCAAACTGAAGAGCCTGGGCTTGGAGCTGGAAGACGGTTCCTGTGGAATTTAATAAATCAGGATTTTGTGATAAGGATATGAATGTCGAGATAAAAGGAACAAGAATCAAAAATAATAAAGAGGCAAAATTTCTAGAGATCAGGTTAGACAACAAGTTATCATTCTATGCGCAAGTTAATTCAGTGAGGAGCAAAGTATTTAAAGCTAACAACTTATTGAAATATATAATAATAAAATCAGGAGAGGAGATCAACACAGCTCTTCTACTATACAAAAGCTTGATGAGATCTATAACAGATTGTCGGAATCTTTACGTATTTTCCAAGAAAAGAGAGTCAAGTTATTAGGATAGAAAGAGTACAATATGTAGGATTAAGAACTGCCATGGGATATAGAAATAGTACACCGAATAACGTCATAATAGCAGAGTCAAAGGTCATATTGCTACGAGATAGAGCAAGTATGTTGGCCAAGAACTTTGTTTTGAGAAACATGATGGCAGTCAGGAAATGGAGGATAAAATTATAGAGCTAACTTGGAAAGAGAACTATTCAAGATATCCAGAAATCCAAGATTCAAAAAGAATTGCATAGTAGTAGAAGCATGGGAGAGAGTTAAATGGCTAAGAAACAAAGCAGGTGAAAAAAGAAAGTATGAGATCTTTGATATTGGATTTAAAGAAAGCACAGTCATGATAGATACGGACACACTCACAGGCAGAGGATGGGACAGGAAAATTAAAAACGAAAGTCAGTTTATGGAGGAATTTATTACAAGAAATGATATGAAAGGGAGGACCAAGATCATTTATATGGATGGATCATATAAAAAGAATAGCAGATCTACAGGAGCTGGTATTATATTCGAAAAACAAAAAGAAACTTATAAAGTGAATTTACCAAATGAGTGCTCATCGTATATGGCAGAAATACTGGCAATAAGATCGGCAATAGATATTAAGAAATCCATCATATTGAAGAGTGTAAGAACTTTTTAATCTTTATTCATTGTCATCTTTACAAGCGCTTGAGAATAATTTATTGAGTGTGTACAAAAACCTATACACCATTAAGACTAGACAAACGTATTATAGATTGCTATTAGATAATGAAATCAGGATAGTATTTGGATGAATATCAGCATATTCAGGTATAACAGAATGGGCGGATATTAAGAGAGGAAGGGATAACGGAAGAGCTGAATGTAATAGAGGCTATCAAGCGGAAAAAGTGGAGATTGATCAAGCAAATATACAGTTTTTTCAAGAATATATGGAAAATAATTTAGAAATGTGAATTATCAGGGAAGAAAGAGGATCTGTGTCATATAACTCGGGGGAGGTTGAAGACATATAGCTGGAGGAAAGATCCAGCATCCAGTATCTCCATCTGAAGGGAAACAACAAAAAAAAACTTTAACGCTTAATATCTTGGTTTGCAAGGCAGACTGCCGCATTTTTTTAACAGATTCTTTTATTTTGAGCGTCGATTGAGTCCAAATTTATCAAAATCGCAGATGATGGGGGTATTCTAAATAATTACTCTAATTTAAAAAAACTTTAATATATTTTAATATACTTTAATTGCTTAATTGAGTTTTAATTATTGAACTTTGAAATAAACAAATTTTATTTTGTATGCATCTATAAAATTATATCAAACTTGAATACATTTGTATTTTTTATATAAATGCATACAATAATTGAAAAGTATAATTTTAGTGAATATATTTTTGCAATATATGTATCCTGTAATGCTGTTTCTTATTTATTTTACATGAGCCTTATATTTAATGGCTTATATACCATGTATATATATTTACTTAAGCTCATAATGAAAATGATAAAGTTGTTAAAAGTTACAGAATAGATTTACAAATGATATATTTATTCTAAATATTGAAATCATAAATTATAAATTACATGATATTGAATTTCTTATAAAATTTAATGTAAAATTGTTCAAAATTTAAATTTAATCTTAAAATCTAATTATAATAAAGAAAATGACAAAAGACATTTCTTATGTTAATTAAATTGTAAACTTTTTTAGCTGATCAATAATTAATCTGATTGATATATTTCAGCAGTGGATTTATTTTACTTTGTATTTCCAACAATGAATCCGATGCGAACAACAATTTTCCGAAGAGATGAGGAGTCAAGATCAACGAATAATGAAGATAATACTTATTCAATTTTACATTCAAGAACTGAAGAAGAGAAACAGAGGCGTAGACGAGAATGGCAACGCCAGCAAGAGCGAGAGAGACAACATGAAGAATTGAAGCAACAAAAAATTTTAGAGTATGAAAGAAAACGTGCATTAGCTTTAAAATATGCTAAAGAAAAATCCTCGCGTCATGGTCGAAGCAAAAGTGATAGTGAATCTCCTTCATGTCTTCAGTATAGATATAGATTTACATCAACTACTTCCAAATCTAGTAGCCTGCATGAAAAGTGAGTTTTCCACACACATATATCAATATCTTTTCTAATTAAATCTTCTAATTAAATATAAAATTATTAATATTCGATAGAGATAGGTGAAAAATCTGAGATATATTTCAATGAACTTTTAAAAAGGCCATATAAGAAATTTAATTATTACCATTTTTTTGTGTTTGTTTTTCTCGTTTTGTTCACTTTATGTTATAAGAATAACGGTCAGTATGAAAATTTTATATTTTGATAACTATAAGTATATAATCTTATATCAATATCATGGATAAGAAGGTTATAAATTGTGGGACAATCTTTTATTTCTTCAGAATCTTGTGATCAATTAAATGTTGAAGATAATATGATTATCTTCTTCTTCTTCTTCTTCTTCTTCTTCTTTTTTCATATATGCTGTTCTACTCTCACTCTCATATGCCTGTGATGTGCACATAGATGATGCACAAGCATATGGGATCTACATTTTAACATTGGTCTCGATGTTGATTAGCAAATTTTCTGTAGAGGAGTTTTCTGTGAGCAAGAATATTCGTGGGTTATTGAACTGTCGAAAAGAGACACGAATATGAAAATATTTTGATTCTGCTGGGAATCGAACCCAGGATTTCTAGCATAGCTAGACCAATGTACTGTCTACTACGTCGCGCTCGTTCTCATAATATGATTATATAATAATTTTCTTCATGTCATACAATTGCTCATAGTAAAATATAAATATATACATAATTGCAACACATTAATAGAGTTGAATTTTATATTGAAAAATATATAGCATAAAAGAGAGCATGCATTTGTGATAGTTAATGAAATAAAAAAAGTAGGAAAGATAATTGATAGGAAAAAATTATATAGAAGTTAATATAAATTATAAATTAAATGAAAAATTAAAGAAATATTAATCATAATAATAATTTTATTGAAAACAGTGATGAACCAAATACAAGATATTTTAATTAACAAATTGTGGATTATTTATGTTAACTTTATGATAATATAGATGACTATGATGATATTTTTAAAATAATGAAAAAAATATATTTCATTAATACAATAGAAAAATAAATATTTTTTTTTTAAACAAAAATAGAAAAAGGACATATCCCAAAATTAAATTATAGAAAATAGTATTTGGTTAATATTAAAAATATAATTCTTGCAATATTTTAATATTGAGAATATAGTAATTAGAATTAATTTAATTTTAATTTATTATTGTTATTTTTATCTTATTATTAGCATCTTATTTTTTACAATATTACTTTTGATTTCTTTTTAGATTAGATGGGTATACAAGTGGAACAGTACCTTTGTTCAGAGGTCCTCAGAATGTACAAATTAATACTATGGAATTACGTCGAATTAAAGTCGATATTCATAGAAATATCTCTATAAAAGATCCAGTTTCTGAATTACAACGAGATATACTTAATCCTGAAGATGTGATTGTCAAGAGAAGAGAGGGTAAAATTTTCTTTCTAATTTATTTTACTAAATTCTTATTTTTTGCCAAACTTATGATTTAATACTGCAATGAATGAAAATTTTAGTGTTATAATCAAAACATTGTTCTTGATCTTGAATAATGATGTTTATAATATCAATAGCATAAGCATTTTATTGAAAATGGATAATATAATTCAGGCATTATATAATCATTCAGGATTTTTAGAGTCTATCTTTTATCTTTTTAATTTTTAGATTAAATAAATTCAAGAAACAATAAAAGCCAAATATTTTTTGAATTTATTCAATAAATTAAAAAGATATATAATGTCTGAGTTACTTACTTTTTGTTGAATATATCCGTTTGTATATACTTAAAAATTATTGCAGTGATACTAAGATTAATGCATATATAGATTCATTCCTCATACCTATAGAGATATTACTATAAAAAATTACAACTTACACAAACTTCATGAAGATGACATCGAGCAAGAGAAGTACTTGTCATAGAATACTTACACATATCAAGACTGCACTTTAAGAACTTTTAATATAAAAAGAGTATTTTAGTAGAAAGGGTCTCGCTAGCACACTCCTAATAACACACATCCATTCATTCGGTGGGTACTTAGGAATTTTTCAATGAGCCAATGATTTGAAAATTTTATATTTAATTGGCCAATCAACGATGTGTGCAATCGATCCCTCCTCTTCAGTCCATGGATATCTAGGATTTTTTGAAAGGTGGAGATTATCAATTCTGTTATCACATAAATAGCCATTTTTTGTATTAATGAATTTGAATATTTTTTTGTATGTTATTTTTAGAATTTGGAATATCTTCTTGTTCCTAATTTTGAATGAAAAAAATATTGGATTATGTAAATCATAACTTTTAAATTTTAGTTACATGGAAACAGTTTAAAACAAAAGTATGTTTAATTTGGTTCGATATTTAAAACATGTTTTATACATAAACGTTTAAAACATAACAACCCTACTTGAAAGTACAGGCAAAATATAGTATAAGCAAGGGAAATTTTGAATCCCTCAACTCTTTTCTTCCCTTCTCTTGAATGCATCTATGCCACAGTAACTATTTTTGATTTGTTTGAAAATATAAAACAAACGAAAAACTTGACAAATTATCAGGTTAGAACGATTTCAAATAAAAAGTAAAAAAATGGTGTCAAATATGCATGCTCCATATTGTCTTGAAAAAAAAATATCAAAAAGATAACTCACTTATTTTATTTATTTAGATTTATAGAAAGAAAGTTAGAAAGTTAGAAAGAATTTATATAATGTAAATGTTTTAATTTTTTACAAAGAATATAATAAGATAAAGTTATTAAGAATCAATAATTACAGTATCTTGAACTTTATTCTTTATTTGCATAATTTTTTGATAACTATCTTTTGTCTTATTCTGTATATAAAGATGTGAGTGTGTAGTGTGTATATATTTAATGTTGCAAAATTTTAGAACATTAATATATCGAAAAATATTAACAAAATACTAATATTAATTATCAAAACATTAAAGAAATAGAAAGAGAATTATACAACATATTTATTTAGTATTCTAGATATTATCTTTTTTGCCAAAGTTTTCTTCTAATTTATTTACAGATTTGATACATAATGCAAAATTTAATATTAAATTTTCATATATTAAATTAATATATATTTGTTTAATATATTAATTATTTCTATTTATACATATAATATAAAAATATATGTATTTCTACAAAGAGAATCACATAAATTCATAAAGAAATTTTTTAAATAATTATATAATTGATAGTTATCATAAAAATATGCATATTTTAATTGCCAAATTCTACTTCAATAGAAGATATAATTATATTATTGCTGCAAAAAAATGGAGTAAACGATCGAAAAAAGACTGTAATAAAGATCTAATTAAATTATGTTCATGCAACGATGAATGAAAAATCAAAGAAAAAGTTCAGTATAATGATATTAATATATATGATATAAAATTCGGTATAACAATATTTTTCCTCTTATGACTTATTTTTAAAATTAAAATTTTGATTCAGATAGTAAACTCGTATTTTTAAACAGTTTTTTTTCTATGTATACAACATAAGAAGTATTTTTTTATTGTATAGAATGTTGTGCAGTATATTTTTTAATAACTAACCTTATTTATATAAAATAATATCTTTCATTTTATAATTAATAAATCTAACTCGATATCCCTTATGATCGAATAAAATGCAAAATAATAGTTTTTAAAATTTTATCACTCACATTTTATCACTTTACATATTAAATTTCAATTAGTTAATACAATAAGAAAATGAATATTTTCTATATATTTTATAAATGCAATAGACTGTCTTAATCAACTCAATTAATCAACTTCTATTACGATAGATTCCCCGGATTCCATCGGATAAATAAATGCTTTATTTATTTAAACATGTAAAATGTAAAGATATAAATTGAAGAATATATATATACATAAATGTTATTTATTGTGAATTTATTTTTACAAAAAATAATTTTTAAGTGAGTAGATATACTCACTATACTCACACTATAAAGTTATAGCAAAATAACTATATATATTATATGAAATAACTCAGCTAAACCTGCAGAAACAGATTTTGAGCAAAGTTTACCAATATTTGATGACAGAAAGGCAACAAAGTTTATACAAATTTGACAATGTTGGCAAATTATGATCAAAAATATGATAAAATCTACTGACATGCTATGTCAGCAGACCCGCGCATTACCCGCGCGTGCAAATTCTATTCGTTGATATGCTGATGTTATTAAAATTGCATAGAATGAAATATTCTTTTAATATAATTAATTTTTACAAAAATGTCTTATTTTGTAATTTATAGTTTAATTTATAATTTTTAGTTTATGATGTGTGTGATTATATGTAGCCTGTAATTGCTGATTACCAAATTAGAAACATAAAGAAGAAACTATTGAAGATATATCAACAATATAAGAAGAATTATAGAAATATAATTGAAGAAACTTCACAATGGAGATAAAATGAATTGTCGACAAGGAACAATGAAGATACTCTGAAATAGGTATGAAGATATTTGTTTTTTAATGCAATTTATTCTTCTTTCCTTCCTTTTCCTTCCTTCCTTCCTCTTCTTCTTCCTTTTATTTATTGTAATACTTAGAATTGAAATTCTCTTAATCATCACAAATTTTTAATAATCTGTCTAAGGAAATTTTAAATGTAGTAAAATACCATACATTAATTAGCTTAATAGAAAGAATATTCCAAAAAATTAAAAAAATTAAAATTTTCAATTATATACTTTACAAATTTATGATTTTTTAAATAAAAGATCAGGAGCATAAAAGCGAAAAACAGTATGTGTCAAAACATTAGGATTATTATGATTTTAAATCTTGTTTTTCGACCAATTTCAATTTTTATCACACTGAGAATGACTAATATAAGGTTGAAACATTTATTTTTTATTAAATTCGTTTATATTTTATTAATGTTGTTTATTCTTTTATTAATTTATGTATTTATTTTCACTAATTATATACGAATGTTTTGATATTGTTTTTCGTTTTTATGCTCCTGATCTTTTATTTATGAATTTAATAAGCGCCTTCTATTACTAATTGTGATTTTCTATTTTATTTAAATATTTATTTGTAAATATATTGATAAAGATGATAACTTCATAAGGTATCATGACATTACATGTAAGATATCATAACATTATATTACATATTTATTAACATCAGAAGATACACACAATATTTTTTGAAGTATTAACATAATATTTTATATTAAAGATTTAATTATCTGTTTATTATCAATTGAAACAACATGATTGATAAGATGAACATTTTTTAATTATTATTATTTCATATTGCATGCGTATACGTATAATTGTATAAAAATGATAAAAAAAATGTATTTTTATATTTTTAGAAAATGACTATTCTTTTCTTTTTTTCTCTCTTTTTCACTGTATATGTATGTGATAAACGAATTATTTCCTATTTTAAAATGACATAATATTAATTTAGAATGTTTTGAGATGAAAAAAGATAGAATAAAAAAAATTATTTAATGAATTTTTTGTAATTATATATTTTATCATTATTTTTAAAAGCATATCGTAAAATATTGTTTTACAGAATATATTATGTCAATAATATAACAGGAATGATAAAAATAAAAAATTTATAACAAAGATGTAATTAAATTTTTCACAATTAATTTTAGAATTAGTTATATTTGAGCAAAATATGAAAATAAGTACAGAGATATTTTTTTATATATTTATTTTTCAAAATTAAGATTAATAAATACAAGTATATATAACATATATTTCTGTTATAATTTAAATAAAGAGAAACATGATACTTTCAAGATGATTTATTTCTGTACACATATAAATATAAAAATTATAATTTTACATTGTTGTTATATTCACATATTGACTTTTCAAAATGTATTAATAGTTTTAAATTAGTTCTAATTCTTTAGTAATCAAATTAAGCACAATTAAAATGTTATTTATAAATTAACATTTATAAAAATAAAAGAATATTTTAATAAGTATTAAAAATATAGGAATACTACATTGAAATATATATATTACAGAATTATTGTTATCATATTATTATTTACAATTTTGTAATTTTTAAAAAACAAATTTTTATTAACTAGAATATCATAATTATAAATTATTGTAAAATCATAATTTCTCACCTATGGAAGATATAAAATGTATTTGGAAGAAAAATTGGTGTCTCTTTGGAAGATTATCAGTTTTCACTGAAGATTTTATAGTTTATTACGTCATTTGTATTTAATTAAGTAACATATAACAAATTTTATATATTTTAATTAAATCTTATGAAAGCTATATATTAAATTGCTAAGAGATTCTCAAAGTTTTAATTTTTATGAGAATTCTCCAGATATTTTTGTAAAATTTGAAATATATTGCAAAATTATTGTATATTTTTATTGTTTACAATTTTTTAATCTTAAAAAAACAAGTTTTTATTAATAATTAGAATATGATGATTATAAATTATTGCAACATCATAATTTCTCATCTATGGAAGATATAAAATGTATTTGGAAGAAAAATTGATGTCGTTGGAAGATTATTATCAGTCTTCACTGAAGATTTTATAGTCATTTACGTCATTACATCATTTATTAATTATGTCATTTTTATTTAATTAAGTAACATATAATAAATTTTATATATTTCAATTAGATCTTATGAAAGCTATACAGGGTGTCCCAAAAAAATGGCCAAGCGGTCATATGCAGGTAGAGCAGACTAAACTGAATCGAAAAGTCCTGTATTACAATTGAAAAGTCCTATTTTACAATTTTCCCAATAGTTAACGAGTTATTAATTTATGAAAATAATCAAATTGCAAGCGCGCGATGAGATAAAACCGCCCAGTGAGACACGCATTCGCCGTTGCTAGACACGCGTAGAGCACACTAGACGCACGTAACATACGTAGATGAAAGTGTAACCAATGCCGCTTGCAATCACAACTCCACGCGTACCTAGCGACGACGAATGCGTGTCTCACTGGACGGTTTTATCTCATCGTGCGCTTGTAATTTGATTATTTTCATAAATTAATAACTTGTTAACTATTGCGAAAATCGCAAAATAGTACAAGACTTTTCGACTCAGTTTAATCTGCTCTACCTGCATATGATCACTTGGCCATTTTTTTGGGACACCCTATATATTAAATTGTTGGCTAAGAAGTTCTCAAAGTTTTAATTTTTATGAGAATTTACCAGATTTTATAAACATTGAAATGTATTGCAAAATTATTATATATTATTATTGTTTATAACTTTTAATCTAAAAAAAACATGTTTTTATTAATAATTAGAATATGATGATTATAAATTATTGCAACATCATAATTTCTCACCTATGGAAGATATAAAATGTATTTGGAAGGAAAATTGTTGTCTCCTTGGAAGATTATTATCAGTCTTCATTGAAGATTTTATAGTTTATTACGTCATTTGTATTTAATTAAGTAACATATAACAAATTTTATATATTTTAATTAAATTTTATGAAAGCTATATATTAAATTGTTGGCTAAAAAGATCTCAAAGTTTTAATTTTTATGAGAATTCTCCAAATATTTTTGTAAAATTTGAAATGTATTGCAAAATTATTGTATATTATTATTGTTTACTATTTTTTATTATTTTTGTTTATTATTTTTTAATCTTAAAAAAGAACAAGTTTTTATTAATAATTAGAATATGATGATTATAAATTATTGCAACATCATAATTTCTCATCTATGGAAGATATAAAATGTATTTGGAAGAAAAATTGGTGTCGTTGGAAGATTATCATCAGTCTTCGCTGAAGATTATCATTCTTTCCTGAAGATTTAGTTTATTATGTCATTTATATTAGGTTGTCGGAAAAGTTCGTGCTGTTTTGGAGGTGAAAATGAGACATCAAATTGAGACATTGAAACATTTATTCAATCCAAGATATATTCTCCATTTTCAATGATTTGCTGCCATCGTGCCGGCAATTCCATAATTCCCTTCTCGTAAAACTTCTGGGACTTCTGAGCAAAGAAGTTGTCTAGATGCTTTGTGACGTCCTTTACAAAGGCGAATGATTTTCCCTGAAGATTATTCTGTAGAGTGCGAAACAAATGTGAATCCGAGAGAGCAATATTGGGACAATATGGTGGATGTGGTAAAACATCCCAACTTAAGCGTAAAAGTTTTTGACGAGTCTGTAAAGATGCATGTGATTTCATGTTATCGTGATGAAACATAACATCTTTTCTGTTCAGCAATGCCGGCCGCTTTTCTGCAATAGCGCGCTTCAATTTCTCTAATTGGGCACAATATTTATCAGAATTGACGGTCTGATCTTGCGAAAGCAGCTCGTAATAAATTATTCCAAGATAATCCTACCAAATCAATAATAGCACCTTTTTCGGATACAAACCAACTTTGGCCACGATTTGGGCCGGTTCGCCGCGCTTTTGCCATGACCGTTTTCGCTGGACATTTTCGTATAAAATCTATTTCTCCTCAATAACCATGTGCTTCAGAAAATTGTCGGATTGGTAACGCTTTAGCAACAAATCACATATGGAAATTCGGTCGATGAGATTCCGCTCACCCTCCCTTCTTATTCGAGGGCTCGAGCCATGCTTGATGCAATCTCTCCTGTCGCGCTTCAGGAGAATTATTTGTATATTTATCAATGGCGTTGAAGGGTGTCGCCGCTGCATCGAGAGAATAGGATATCATCTTTCTAGAGTACCGGTCGTAGGGATTCGAGAGAATACATGTATATATGTATATTGTAATATACGTATATATGTGTATTATTGTATTATTGACGTGTTATTCTAAATATTATTTGCGATAAATATCATCACATGCCTCGGTAGTCGAAAGGATAAGATGTCTGCCCGGTAAGCAGAAAATCCAGATTCGATTTCTGGCTGAGGTGATATTTTTTCGCAAAATAATTACGAGTTTTCACGACTGGTTCGTGGTCGGGCCCCGCTGTGACGCACACCCTTCCTTCTTATTTATCACCCTCCCAACTGTGGCACTCAAACATCAGCCTTGTTCATCATCCCCAAGCGTTTCAAGTGGTTGGCGATAGTTGAATGGTATATATTTAAACGTTCTGCGATCTCCCGCGTTGTGAGATGTCGATCATGGTCAAGAATTGATCATCGACATCTGCGGATGACCCTCCAGAGCGAGTAGCATCGATCACATCCAAATTTCCAAAATGGAAACGCGCGTACTTTCGACTTGTGCGTTCACCAATGGCATTTTCCCCATACATAGTACATATCTTTTGACGAGCAGCGTTTTCCGATAATATAATAATATGCCGAAAATGTTCTTTTTTGTAGTCCATCTTTACACGATTGCAACACACACACACACACACACACACACACACACACACACACACACACACACAATGTAACTCTGTGCAATCAAAATATTTTAAAATGTTAAGCACAGTGTCTTTTTTTAAATGATATATAGAAGTTATATTAATTTACGTTATATAATTATTATTTATTATTATATTGCCATTTATCGGAGAAACAGCACGAACTTTTCCGACAACTTAATATTTAATTAAAACAAATCAAGTAACATTAAAGTAACAAATTTTATTTTATACTTTAATTATATTTTAAGAAAAAAGTTATATATTAAATTATTTCCTAAGAAATGTATTCTCAAAATTTTAATTTTCATCAAAATTTATTTTGAACCTCAGATATTTTTTGAAATATTTTCGTAAAATGTCTAATTCAAGTACTGTTACAATACAAATGATATTAAAATACATAAACATAAATTTATAAGCATTAATTTATTAATTTTAATATTTTATATATATATATATATATATATATATATATATACAGGGTGTCCTACAACTCGCGACCGAAATTTTTATGACATGTTCCTGACTTAAAAATAAAATGAAAATTCTAATATGAAAATGCCGAAGCTATAATAATTTTTTAATTAATAACGATTAAAGTCGACTAATTATAGAGCTAACATTTCGCGTGCTCAGGCATGATGATATAACAAGTGATAAAGGTACCACAAGGGCCCTCTTATCAATCGAGATTATTATATAAATATTGATATGATATACTATTATATTTTTATTGAGAAATTATTTTTGCTTTTTTACGAACCTATTACCATTATTATATCATTTTGTGATATTTGCAATAATTTTCGAGTTATTAAATAATATAGTTGCATAAATAAGAGCGTGCGGGAAGAAAGCGCTCGCCCGCCTGACTCGTAGGATGTAATGATGCGAAAATTTCAAAGAATCGATTCTGACATTCGATTTTTTTTTACCGAATTGATTTTTAGAATCGATGTATCGATTACAAAAAAAATCGATTCTTAAGAATTAATTCTTTTAGGCTGACTTTTCATCTGACGCTGAATTTCAGTGTCAAACTGAAGATCACATGATCAAAAATGATCATTCAGATTTCACTATTTAATTTTGATCACGTGATTTAGTCTACCTTCTCACGAGATGAGGATAATGCTACGGGACACTCTGTATGTATAAACATTTAAAAATAATTAAAAGTAAAATGGCATTTCATGGCAATTTAATAATTCTATAATTTCTATATATATATATATATATATATATATATATATATATATATACATATAATTATAAAATTATATAATTTATAATATTCATAAATAACAAAGATTAATTTTTTCTATGCTTATTCGCTACAAATTATATTCATTGTAAAGGTTGTAGCATCAAATTGTATAACATATTGTACACCCTTATTATTATGTTTTAAATACTTTGCATCTGCTTTTTAATTAGCACGTTTCGAGGTTATAGGATATTGTTTTGTTTAAGTATAAATACTAAATTTATCTCCTAAATTAATTTTTATAGTTTTATTATTTGCAAAAAACATACTATCTATAATTATTATAGCAACAGCGAATGTATACATATGCGTGCGTGCGTGCGTGCGTGCGTGCGTGCGTGCGTGCGTGCGTGCGTGCGTGCGTGCGTGCGTGCGTGCGTGCGTGCGTGCGTGCGTGCGTGCGTGCGTGCGTGCGTGCGTGCGTGCGTGCGTGCGTG